>NW_027633600.1:0-36893 GCF_053919585.1 Euprymna scolopes | reverse complement strand
GACCAGATCACATCTGTCTCTCAAGTAAGCTAGGCTAGTCTCACGCCTCTGTTCCCCTATTTACCTTCCTACCTTGTCTATCCTGGGGTCAAAGATGACGTCTCAATCCTTCATTAAAACTATATACTTCAGACATGCAGTGAATGTGTCGAGATCCTGAAAAACAGAACACTCTTACGCAGTCCTATATAGTTAGTTACAATTAGAGATGCCATCCAATCATATTCAAATGATTTCTCTTTTTCATAATATTTCTTATCTTTAGAGTATACATTCAGTGCATTGTTTCTAGGCATCACGAGGGCATCACAAGACCATGCACGCCATTGCCTGGGATGTGCCAAATTAAAGACGATATCATTTAATCATGTACAAACGATCTCCTCTTTTCATAATATTTCTCAGTATTTAAACTTATACTTAGGTCTTTGGGACATACAATCAAAGTGTTGATGCCAGTTGTCACTAGAGTATCACCAGACCTCTAAAAGCCATTTCTGTACAACACTTACCATTTCTTACAGTAGAAAATAAGCAAATTCTTTATCAAGCAGGAAAAATATAGATACAAAAACAATTTTCTAAACCATCTTTTTAATGTTTTTACTTATCGACGTGTTTGTGTATTGATTTTAAGTTTATTCACAGGTCAATGTTTTTAGACATTTTCTTGTGCTGGAGTCAAGTTCCGAATGTTATTTCAAGAACGGATTCTGTTTTATTCGAATTTAATGCCTAATTGATTTACAAGTGAGTCAAGGCAGATATCCGTTTAAAACTATTTATTTCTGATTTGGAATATGCGTAAGAAGGTTGCCAACATTTTAGGTCCCCATACTGTCAGCTAGGTTTCAACCTCCATCCCATCGACGAAATGTTGCATCCTTTGTCTGTTTTACAAGTATTTTAATGGTAGGTGCTCTTACAAAATTCAAGCCCTTGTACCTCTTCGACATAGATACTCCCAACAAACCTGACTAGTAGCTAAATCCCACTCCTACATAGTAGAAATCTCCAGATGTAAGAAAGGCTTCTACTCTAATAGTTTCTTCCTTCAGACTGCTAGACATTGGAATTCCCTTCCTGGTACCTGTTTCCTTGACCGTACTGACATGCAGAAGTTTCAAGTATAATCTAAACAGACATCTTGCTGCTAAACTCCTTACATAGGTATCCCTGCAAATCCCAGATAGTATCCCCTACACCAAAGTAGCACTTTGGGGTGAAAATGCAAAAAAAAAAAAAAAAAAAAAAAAAAAAAACACCTGTATATATTGTGGATGGGAACATACTGTTAATGTTTCCCACAACCTTCATAGGTATTTTAATAACAAATCATTACGAATAAATGCTAAACATGCTGCACGCTCGAAACACATGAGAGCACATAAGACACACATGCGTTTTACAACAAATGTATACTCGCTGCACCACCAGCTAGCAAGCAACACTTCGATTAAATAAAAGTCTTTGTGTATACATGAGGCCTAGGCTTTGTTCTTTCAATCATGGCTATCCCCTGCGTGTGGTCGGTCATTTCTATCAGTGGATCTTCCATTAGCTTTCATCTTCTGTTACTCAAGACGACTAAAATTCACACATGGAATTTTTTTATTTTTATTTTTTTACACGGTGGTCACCACTTATCAAGGCCCGAAAGCCACTCAGGGATAAGGGTTATTGCAAGTACAGTACGTTAGTGTGGAGATTTGATGAAGTGTTTACTTAAGGGGGCGGTTTATTAGGAATTTGTTAACGTTGGATTTGAACACATCCAAGTTGTAGTCAGGTGGGAAGCAGGCAGACGGAACAGAGTTCCACAGGCGTGCAGTTCTAAGAAAGAAGCTTTGTTCATGGAATCCACGTTTTGATTTAGGCACAGATAAAAACTGTGGGAAATTTTTCACCATGAATTCAGCTAGACGGGTGTTTTTCGTGAAAGATTGGCGAGGGGGGGGGGACCAGAGATTAGAGTTCAGACGAGCACCTGCCATGGAAATAACGATAAAACAAGGATAGCCTCGAAACGTCTCTTCTGTGAGAGAGAGGTTGCAGGGTAGAGAAAAGGGCATTCCCCACTAAGCCACAAAGTCTATTTTTTACTCTGTCAAGGCAGGATAGGCTGCCCAGATATGGCAGCAGTATTCCATCCTTGGACGTACTTAGCTTTTATATAGATAGAGAATTGCATCTGTAGTGAGATATCTTCTGGAGCGGTAGAAGGATCCCACCATATTACAAGGAAACGATTTAAAGGTTTTATTGGAAACAGAATTTCTTTCACAAGGAGTCCAAAAATTTATCCTTTCTAAAAGATAGTCTAAAATTAATTTCATCCTACTTATTTACCTTACTTACTTTAAAATTTGTCAACGGACGCACAGTCTCGATGAGATTAACTTTAGATTCCTACATCGTGAATACGTATGTCCTGGTTGCGTCTTTATCGCCAACTGCCTCAAATCTGCGTTCAACATGTTGGTCGGTTGGTTGTTTTTGTTTTACGGCATATCAACCTTTTTCAGGTTATTTAATGCCGAATCTAGTTATTTTGAGGAACGATTTTTTATGGAGTATATTTTTTTTAGTTAGATTCTATTTAACCTATAGTTAGGACCCTAACAGGTACTACCACCCCGGGTCAGAGTGGACCTGGGAACAATGGCAATTAAAGGGTGACTCCACACTCCCTAAGGGGAGAATTCCTGATTGTCTGGGTCGGAAGCTATCCACATAACATTAATCATTGCAGTAAGTTTTAAAAAATATATGGCAATTAAGCTACACAGAATTTTCCGTGTTTCATCCTCGTGAGAAATCGCCATGCTATTACATTGAATCGATGTTGCTTCGTTTTTTTATACATTATCTTGGTACTGGATTTGCTAGAAAGACATGCACTTAATGGCTACGAAAAATGGGTGAGCGAATAACAAAGAATCTGATTGGCTGATTAGTAAACCCAGTACTACGGGAATATATAAAAACACGAAGCAATATTGATTCCATGCAATAACTTAATGAGTCATCATGAGGATGAAACGGGGAAAATTCTGGGTAGATAATTGCCATGTATACTTTTAAACTTACTACCGAGCTCTACTTATGTATCGAGCACTGTCGAAGTAAATACTGAAAATAGACACATAAATTTTATGTAGATACATGAAATAATAAGATTTTATCATGTTCTAGTTTGTGACCTTGAGAGGTATGCTTGTTTTCTTTTTGCATCAAAGGGTTGAAGCGATTTCTATAAAAAGGAAATCAATAGAAGCTGATAAAATTCTGGTTCAGAACCTTACGGTTTATCTCGGCAAGCCAAAGCATAGTCATTATGATTGGGAAGATCATGAGAAGTTTTTGCTATCCCTTATTATGTGTCTCTTATTTGTTCCTTGATTATGCTAAAACCAAATTACAAAAACTACATTTTGCTACCAAATGTTAATATCTCCTAGAGTCTCCACAGACATTAACTGGTTCATTTACTTCACACATTGAACATAGCTGCCTTAAATCTTCTCTACTTCAAAAGAACTATCTCATCTGTCAACTGACATTAACACAAACAGCAAGGTAAATACAATTCATTGGGACGTTTAACCAAACGAAAAACAACAAAAAATCATCATTAATCACGAAACTCTCACTTCCTTTTTTTTAACCTTTAATCTTTACAGTCCATACGAGGGGCGTGCAATAAGTAATGTCCCTGACCCACTTCCAGTTAGCTGATCTAGCTGAAATTTTGCATGTGCAATGATTTTTATCTCTCTGGGGTATGTGGCAAATTACAGCTATGAACTAATTGTAGTTTCTGTTTTACAAGTGTTTGAACTGATTCAGGTGTGAAATGGGGCCTGTTGAATGTCGAGCAGTGATCCGGTTTTTATATTTGAAAGGACGCACACCACAGGAGACTTTTGACAAAATGAAAGAAACTTACGGTGATAATGCCCCATCATATGATCTTGTAAAACGCTGGCATCGTGAATTCAAACATGGCCGGAAGTCTGTGGAAACAGCTCCCAGACGTGGTCGCCCATCTTCTGCCATTGATGAGGCACCTGTCCATCAAGTTGAGGCTGCCATTTTGGAAGATCGGCGCATTACTATTCGCCAAATAGCCCAAGATGTCAAGATTAGTACAGGGTCTGTGGAAACTATCATTTATGTCCATTTGCATATACATAAGGTGTCTGCCAGATGGATTCCCAGGTTGCTCACATCATTCCAGAAGCGAGAACGCGTCGAGTGCTCGCGCATGAATTTGGAGATGTGCCAAGAAGATGAGTCAAAGTTTTTCAAAAGACTGATTGCACAGGATCAAACCTGGATCCATCACTATGATTCAGAAACCAAAGCCCAGTCAATGCAGTGGAAGCACATGGACTCAGCAAAGAAGGCAAGGGTGCAGCCCTCCGCTGGCAAGATCATGCTCACAGTCTTCTGGGACCAGGACGGAGTAGTGATGACAGATTTTCTGGAAAGGGGTACCACAATTACAGGAGCCTATTATGCTTCACTCTTGAAGAAATTAAGGGAAGCTATGAAAATCAAGAGATGGGGCAAGATCAGTGAAGATACCCTCGTCCTGCAGGACAATGCTCCGGTCCACAACTCACATGTTACCAGATCAGAAGCACGGGCATGTGGTTATGAAATCCTCTCCCATCCTCCCTACTCTCCTGACCTTGCACCCTCTGACTTTCACTTCCCAACCATGAATTGTTTTTTTTGAAAGGAAAGCGTTTCCCAGATGATGCAGCCTTGATTTCTGAAGTCACGTCGTGGTTGGAGGACCAACCTGGAATGTTCTACAAAAACGGTCTCCAGAGCTGCATCAACCGATGGGAGAAATGCATAACTCTGAGTGGTTCCTAAGTAGAGAAAGACTAATAACTGTGCCAAGTGGGTCAGGGGTATTACTTATTGCACACCCCTCGTAAGCGATGTCTCTAGCAAAGAGGGAAGAATTGCTGTGTTCTGGGTTGAAATATATCGATATATTAGGTTGACAAGAAGGTTCTTGAGGAATTTAAAATTTTGATTTCAAATGATGTATTTTCAAATAAGTTTTCGCTATAATACCTTTACTTTATATATTATTTTAAAGGGTGTGTTCGCTCTGTCTGTCTGTTTAAATTACAATCGTTTTAAAACAATTATATCTTCTTTTAAGAACGTTGCATATAAAATGGAAAAAAAAAACAGAATATCAACGTGGCGTTTGGCCCAGAAACTACTACTGAACACACATCACAATAGTTGTTGAAGAAATTTTGTGGCAGCGACATGAGTTTTGAAGAAAATGAGCATAGCGGTCAGGCAGCGGATGTAGACAACAATAAGTTAAAGACCTTTGTCAAAGCCAATCCATGCACAACTGTTCAAGAACTTACTTCTGAATTAGACCTAATGTATACGACAATTTTCTTCCACTTGAGAGAGATTGGAAAGAAAAAAACTTGATAAATGGGTGCCTCATAAATTGAACAACAATCAACAGAAAAGCCGTTATAAAGTGCCATCTTCCCGTTTCTCGACCGGGTTGTGACTTACGATGAAAAGTGTTGTTTTTTTTTTCAATAACTGGTGATGCTCAGTTCAGTGGTTAGACGCCAAAGAAGCTCCACGACCCTCCCCGAAGCCAGAGTTGCATCAAAAGAATGTCATACTGAGTATGTGCTGATCTGCGACCAGTCTCATCCATAGCAGTTTTCTGAATGCAGGCGAAACCATTATGGCAGGGAAGTACTGTCAACAAATGGATTAAATGCATCAGAAAACTTCGACAACAGCACCCAGCGCTAGTCAACTCAAAAGGCCCAATTCTCCTCCACACCAATGCCTGACTGCACGTTACTTAACCGAACCTGCAGAAGTTGAACAAATTGGGTTACGAACCTCTACTTCATCCGCCATACTCTCCAGAGATCTCATCTACTGACTACCACTTTTTCACGCATCTTTTGCATTAGAAATGAGTCAGAAACCTTAGTGATATCAAAAACGCCTTCAGTGACTCCATCGCCACGAGAACATAAAATTTTTATATTTCTGAAATAAATACACTAGTTTTGCGTTGGAAAAATGTGTTGATTCGGATGGTGCTTTTTTTTGATCATTTGTTTCTTTTTAGTCGAGATACATTCATCTGAATTTAAAAGTTAAAAATGACAAGAACTTTCTTGCTAACCTAATAATATTTATTATTGGATAGCTTCTTTTACTTTGAAGTGGAATTTTTTGTAGATCCTTACATCAAATGGCTTCAGGCCCTGTCTGCAGCAATTTTTATCTAAGAAAAAGCAAACTAAGTTGCTTTTGAATTTAAGACCAACTTTGTTTACTTGTAAATAATTATGATCCTAAAAATCGAAGGCTACCGATTCTAAGTATCTTGTGCTTATGGCTTTCAACAAGGAATTTGTTAAAAGTGTATTTAATTGCATAAGGAAATCTGAAAGTTCGTGTAGGTTGTATGCTATTCAGATTTGAAGGATTTATCAACAATGGCTTTAGAAATGTACAGTTGTCAATATGGAGGAAATAAATAAAGAGGCATTTGAAAAATTAAAGAGATAACAATTATTTTAATTATATTTCTTGGTTTTTATCCATTGCTTAATATTATTATTATTATTATTATTATTATCATTATTATCATTATTATTCATGTAGGAACTGTTTGCATATTCAGTAATGGCATGGATACTAAATTTGCCATGAAGATGTGTTGTGTCCTAAAATTGAAAAGGAGAAAAATTTTGAAAGTGAAGGAATAAAAACTGGAAGATATTATGGAGAAGAGAAGTATATTTTTTTCTTTTATCGTTTTATCCCTCGTCTTTTTGTTTTCTATCTTGTTCATTTTTACAGTGTCTTTTGATTATCTTTTCTATGTTCTGCATTATTTATTTTCCTAATACATTTTTGTGTTGTTTACAGTCTTCTATACTTACTAGTCCTCTTTCTTCCATCTTTCCTTTTCAGATAAAGTCGGTCAGTATCATTCTTTGGAAGTAATGCACTGTGCATGGTCATAAGTTTCCTGGTTTTCTTAGGTCCAGCCTATGAATAGTCAAAAATAATAATATCGTCCATCTGTTTATGCCTTTTATTAGGTTTCTACTACGTAATTCTCTTTCCAGGAATTCTCTTGTTCTTCTGAGGTATTCCTTTCCAATTTTCTCTTTCATTCTGTCGGCTTCCAACACCCTCAAATATTTTTAGTTGTGATGTTCACTGAGTGTTCTCATTTTAGCTTGGTTCCATATCTTCTGCTGCCTTCAGTCTTCAAGTTCATGAGTGTGTACTATTCTCTATCGAATTCCATTCGGATATCCTGACAGAAAATTCTGGTTGTGTTTATTAGCATCTCGAGTTACATTTCGTTTCTTGCAAAAAGATTCAGGTCGTTCATATACATTAAGTAGTTCATTCTTGCATCTGTATTATTAAACTTGTATCCAGCTTGGCACTTTCTTAGTATATTGTTAAGGGCATCATGGCTATGGTGAATAGTAGTGGTGATAAATAATCTCCTTGGAAGACATCTCTTTATCTCAGTTATGTATTGTCCTTCGGCTGTCATTTCAAGTTTCCATGTTCTTATTGCCTTTTCTATGAAATTGATAATGTCCCTAGTATTTTGCACATCGTTCAGCATTCTGTTATCCATTCTTGAGGAATCTTATCGTGCACTTTCTTGTAGTCGATCCATGTCATCGCTACATATGTTTTGCTACTTTTTATTTCCTTTAAGATCTTTTAGTTTATGTGTAGTATATCGATCATGTGTTCCTCTTTTTCCTTTTCGGTACCCTTCCTGTTCATTGGTGTAGTCAAGGAGTGGTAAATTTATTATCTTTAGTTGTGCTCTTAAGAGTTTCCATACGGTTCGTAAAGAAGTTATAGGTCAGTAGTTGCTGGAGGCGATTCCGTTTTTCTGTGTAATTTTGTAGCAACGTGATTCTACCTTTTGTTATGCATTCTGGCACGTCTGCTTGGTGGATACACTTTCTCCAGTTTTGAATTAGTCTTTCATGTAGTGTTGTGAATTTTTTGGAACCGGTATGCGTGTATTACATCTTATCCTGGCGCTCTCCAGTTTGCCATTTTTCTAAAGAGTGTCTTGAGGATTTCTTTACTCTCATTCTCTGTCTCTTCTTTTATTTGCTGTAACTCTCCTTTCATGTCTTTCAGCTATTTAACATTTCAATTGTGACTTTGTTGTTCTTCCCATATCTTGTTCCAATAGAGTTTTGTTTCTGTTTTTATTCTTCCAGTTTTCATTTTTATAGAATTAGCTTTCGTTATTTCAAAGGTTCAGTTTTGTTTGTGCTGTTTCCGATTTGTATACGTATCAGTTTAATCTTCTGCTTTAATTCTTCATGTTAATTTCCATACGTTTTTGTTCTCTTTCATCCTGTTTGTCGTTTTTGGCTTCTTTTTTTTAAGTTTGTTGATTTCAGTTTCAAGCCTGTATTGCTATCCTAGTTTTGTCGATCCGTTTTTCCCCCTTCCATCGACCAGCGGTGGTTGCAACTGTGTCGCCGGCCTGAGGTCCCTAACATGATGGGGCACACTGTCAACCATGACTGACTGCTGACTCACCACATCAGTCACTCGGCCCCATGTATATCTGTCAGTGCACCAGTTTCTTGGCGACTTCACCCAGACAGGATTCCCTGGTGCTTATGACCCCCGTCCTTCTTCGTTGGTGACTTCTCTGTTGGCTAGATTCCCTTTCCTTGGACTCGGCATTGGTAGATTGCAGGCACTTTTCCTGGGGAGACGCCATCCTTCGGTGTGATGTTGTACCAATATCCGACTTCTGAGACGGTGCACTGCGTCCTGGCCACACTTTTTTTGATGCTGCATAGACGCCTAACAGCAATACCGTTGCCAGATGGCACATAAACACATTGCAGTCGCAGCCGCAATCCCCACTCCTTTAGGAACTGCCTGATCTGCTGACTGCAAAAGGCTTGATCATTCTCCATCAGCACCTCTTCGGGCACATCTTTTTCAAAGAACACAGATGACAGCTGGTGAATAATGTAGAAGGAGTCCTGGCGCCCAAGTGGTCTCCAGACCGTGGAGCATGTAGGCCCACAATCGATGAGGGTGAGAAAGTGGTTGCCATCATAATACGTGATATCCACACCCACTCTCTGCCACATGCCACTCACTCCCAATTGCCCTTTTGTCCACTGTATTGGAGCTGGGTCGATTGATTGACATGCCTCGCAACTTTCCACTGATCTCTTGACATCTGCCTTTCTTACTTCTGAATCAACCATCTTGGCAAAATATAGTGTCTGTTTAACCCCTGAGTGTCCACATTGCCGATGAATCTCACTGATACGATCCACATCCATTTTACATGCAACGGTTGCACACGGCTATTGCAGCATCTCAGAACCTTCCCAGGTATCAGCCACCAGCCACGTTGTGGTACTTGTGTCAGTGCATCACTCTGTTGTTTGCAGACTTGCTCAACATTACGTCTATGGTCAGGTTGTACTTTTTAATTGTATCAATCATGGTGGTGAGCCGCCTTCGTATCAACATCTCACTCGCTGCCTGTGTGGTTAGCTGTGCTCTTCCAGTCAATGCATCGGTTATCCACCGATGAGTGCATGCAGAGACCGTGATAATATGTAGTACCCTGGCTTGCCACTGAAGAGCCAGGATAACTCCTTTCAATGCGACATCAAGTTCGGCCAGATTTATGTGCCTAGAATAATTCTCTGGATGAAGCCAACAGGCGTCTTCGATAATGCCATCACAAACTGCAAGGGCAACTCCAAGGGCTAGTGAACTAGTGTCCACCCAAACCATGAACTCGTTCCTGTTAACGCACCAGTTCCCTCACACAGGGTCGTAATTAGTCACCCTGTCAGCATGCTCAGGAGCATGGCATCATGCACTTTATTATCCCAACCCCAATGATACGGATGTGGCACAATGTTTTATGGCCGCCACTGCCACCCCATGCCAACCACACATAGGGAAGTGGCCAACCAGCTTTCAACAAACAGAAAAAATGCTCTGAAGAGTGATGTTGGATGGGACTTGCAGAACGTCACCAACTCTCCTCCAGTAGAGCCCCCCTTGCTACTGCTCACATGCAGGCCAAGTACTTTTTCCCCGTCTCACAGATGCTCTGGCTCCTTGCATGTCAGTTCGAAGTTCTCAAAGTGCTCTTTGACCGACTGGGCAGACATGAAGCTCTCATTTACAAAGATTTCGTCGATGTAAGATGATGTTGCCTGGCACACAGCCTCATCTTGTTGCCGGATCGCATGCATAATTGCCATCATAACTCCACATTGAGACTGAACTCTAGCCTGTTCAGACAATAGTGAGTTCCTTTAAATTCCACAGCACAGAGCTTTTTCAATGTGTATCTGCAGGTAGGCTCTGTGCGGGTTCAGGATTGCCACGTTTGATACTTGCTGCCACCACTCCCTTAATTTAATCCTACAAACATCCACTTTTGCCATGTACGAGATGACATGTTTATTAAGCTCACGGTAGTCTATGACGGGTAGGACGTTCTGTTTGCTATCTTGTAAGACAGCCATCAGGGTAATCAGTCCTCAGGGGGCCCCAAGCTCATCCTCGGGGTATGGAAGCAGCCAGCCATTGTTGATCTAAGTCTGCAGTTCTTCTTAATACTGCCCCCTGAGCCTCATTGGAGGGGGGTACTTTGATAGTCGGTTCTATAAGGATATTGGTGGTTGATCGCCAGCCCACTCCCAAGATGCCGTCCACGCATTGGTTTCCTGTCATACTCTGCATGAAAGTCAGGCTCGTCCAGGGTAATCACGGTGCAAACACGTTTCTCATGTCAAGATAACTCTATCTTGCTGGTGTATTCCACAGTGAGTCCATCCTAAGAAGTAGGTCATACCCAAGCAGCTTTCTGTCCACCACCAAAGCTTGCACAGCTACTGCCGGCCCATTGACGATGCCTGTGATGATGACAAGAGCGACCCTCCACCCAAGGTTAGCACCAGAATTCTCTCCTTGTACCAAGTGTCGCGACATGCTTTGTGCACCAGGGTCTGGATGCACCCAGTGTCTACAAGGGCGAGGCATTCACGTCTATTAACACACACACTCACTGTGCCTTGTTCAATGACGATCTGGGGAGAAGACTGGCGCTGTAGTTTCCTCCCCTTGCCTGTTTCTCAGACAGGCACGGGCCAGGTGTCCTGGTTTTTACACTTGTAGCACTGAGGCCTGCTAGGCCTTTGAATCAGTGAGCATAACGAAACACAATCATGGGCCAAATAGTTGGGCCCACCACACTTGTAGCAGCTTGTAACTGTCCCCAGGTCTAGAGATCCACCCTGTGATGGCTGCATGGCTGCCGCATGGTATACAGTCTCTGGGCTCTTTTTTAGTATCTCACGTGCCCACGCTAATACTTCCGAGATGTCCATTTCGTCTACTTGAGATGAGGCTCATAGCAGATCTTCTACACTAGTGGGCAATCTTGCAGTAAATGCGCACAGGGGGCCTTTGTCTGACATCCCTCTGAACAGGACTGCAAGCTTTTTCAGTTCTTCCAGATAAACATCAACCATCTCCCCAGAAGGTAACTTGCATACTATAACCTCATTCCATGCAGCAACCGGATCTCGTGCAATCGCTGTGTAGAGGGCGTTTTTGATGCAGGTGAAATCTGCCTTCTTTTTGTCCATTAGCTGCTGGTATACAGTATATGTGCCCCCAGCGAAGCGCATTAGGGCCATGTATTTCAGACGCTTCACACTGCTGAGCTGGCATATCAATTCTGCCTTTTCCACCCATTCCTATACTGACTGCTCAGCTCTGCTGCCATCAATCAGTGGAATCAGCGTAGGATCAAATCCTGACGTCATGCTGAAAATAGCTTGTAGAACCTCCTTCACTCATTCCAATGCACTGAGTAAACGTCTGTCTTGTAACGTCTCCTGTTTGCAGTCTGTACAGTGAAAACTCCCCCACCCCTCCAAGCGACCTGTTTTATATTACATTCACCCACGTGAATCTCACGAGATCACATGAGACTATTTCTGTTAAATATCGCAGACGCCACCTTGGTTTCTCTTTTTCCTGTCCAACGTGCATGCCAGGCAGACACGCGGGCGCTTCACAAGTAAGCCGTTTGTATGTCCATTTCTATTTTCCCCACAGATACTTACCCGTTCAGTATCTGTGATATTCTTGTTTCTGAAATTAAAAGAGTCAACATTCACAAGATAACAATCGGGTTCTGCATGCTGGCTACTAAGTTAGCTCTCGCCAGTCATGACGCCCAGATCTTTCGTGTTGAGGTGTTTGATGCAACATCAAGCACAGAATTGTTTTACATGTGGTTCTCAGTCGAGAGGCAAGGTGCACTATCACACATGCATAAAAGACATGAACACACATAAAAGACAGTGCAAAAAAACAACAAATATAAAAAAGGTATAAGTTCTCATGAGCTTTTTGGGGTGGTGTGGAGATATGTTCCTCTCTAAAGGAAAAGTTTATATTTTTGCATGAGAAGGCATCAGATCTTCATTTCTTTCTAGAAATTTCACCATTTTGGACAAAGAGACAAGAAATTCTGGATTACTTTAGTTTTGTCCAAGTTTTGATAGAGCCGGGACATACATCGACATTTTAAGAAATATTAACCCGTTTATAGTCTAAACTGTGTTCGATTTACTTGGGGCCCGCATATTTCTTCCCCCTATAATTCCAAGTTATAATTACAGATAAAAATACATGGTCAATAACATTAAATAATAAAATTTAAAATGAGATAAAATTCTATAAAATTAAAATAATAATCTTCCATGAGAAACATCGGACTATTAGTAGTAGTAGTAGTAGTAGTAGTAGTAGGAAGAGGAGGAGGAGGGGTGGGAGTGGGAGTAGTAGTAAGAGGAGGAGGAGAAGGCTGAGGAGGTGGAGCGTTGTTATTATTTCGATATTTTCCCATTGAAAATATTTTCCCTCAAAGTTGTTTTTTCTTCTAAAATGTCAAAACTAGAGAAACTCAATGTCTGCTGACATCTTCAAGAACTATTGAGTTTTGGCTAATTCGAACAAGTTGGAATCTTAAAAGAAAACAACTGCGCCATAACTGAGTAATTGACGTGAACCTCATTAAGGAGACTTTTGTGCTTCCTTGATTTTCTCTTCTTTATTTTCAAAGTGAACTTTATGAACATGGTCCCATGTTTTTACAATCAATATTTAACATATGCTTTCAATTCACTGTACTGTGAGTACGCAAAAGCCTGTCTCACACAGTAAAATAACAACTGCAAGTTGCAGTCAGTTAACTTAACACCCAACAACATTTGAAACTTTTCAGTCTGAATACACAAGAGGCGCGTGCAATAAGTAATGCCCCTGAGCCACTTCTCATAGTAGTAGAGCAACGAAAGTTATTAGTCTTCCTCTACATAGGAACCACCCAAAGTACGCACTTCTATCTTTTAAGGTCCTGGATATGACCTGTAACTATATCCTATCGTGAGGCCCCAGCTTGCAGGCGTTGGGGAGTGTGGGGCCACTCTTTAATTGCCATTGTTCCCAGGTCCACTATGACCCGGAGTGGTAGTACCTGCTAGGGTCCCAACTATGGGTTAAAAAGAAACCGACTTGGAAAAAAAATATATATATTCTATTAAAAGATTTTCTTCAAAATCACTGGATTCAGCATTAAATAACCTGAAAAGGGTTGATATGCCGTAAAACGAAAACAACCAACCAACTAACCAACCTATCTTTTAATGTAGCTCTTTTGTAGAACACTTCAGGTTATTAATCCAACTACGACCTGACTTTGGAAATCAAGTCTGTATTATTTAGGAAATGCTTTCCTTTTAAAAACAGACCCTTCGCTAGGAAAAGGTGAAAGTCACAATGCCAGGAAAGTAGAGGTGGGGATAAGAGAGGATTTCATGGTCATTCGCCCCTGCTGCTGATCTGGCAACATGCATGTTGTGGAATTGTCTTGCAGGAGGAGGGTATTATTGCTGATCTTGCCCAGCTTCCTTATTTTGATAGCTTCTCGTAATCTCCTCAGGAGTGAAGCATAATAATTGCGATACTCTTTGTCAGGAAATCTGTTAAAACTACTCTGCCCTGGTCTCAAAACACTGTGAACATGGCCTTACCAGTGGAGGGCTGCAATTTTGTCCCATTTGAAAATAGTGAGTCTAACTGCTTCCATTGCACTGACTGGGGTTTGGTCTCTGGATCATAGTGATAAATCCAGGTTTTATCATGAGTAATTCATCTTCTGAAAGACTTTGACCCCTTTTCTTGGCATATCTTCAAATTCATCGTCAAGCACACACACACACACACACACACACACACACACACACACACACATATATATATTCAGCTGTCATCCCCCTTTTAAAAGACTGAATCGCCCAATTATCGAAGACAAGATTCAAACAAGCTAGCAAAGACACCCGAACGATCTACACAGTTGTATAATTATGTAGATTATATTATAGTGATAAAAAAACAAATATGGTCACTGTTTTCTTTTTCACAAATTTTTCTTTTCCGTTTTATTTATGTACGCTACACAACAAATATTTTGCTGGGCTGCTACCCAGCTGACTACAACATGGTCGTTTTCAAGTCTAATATCAACAAATTAAATAATCAAATTCTGACTGATCGTATCCAATTCACTCAATGCCTTGTCAATCACCAAATGATAATCGCATTGATCTTTATCCTCAAACCTTAGGCCTTCATAAGATAAATTAAAAATTAAATAAAATTCGAAATAATTATGTTTTTCAATCTACGTTTTTTTGGGTTTTTTTTAATTTTCACATAATTTTCAGGCTTGAAGAAAAGTTCTGTCATTTGTTGAAATTACAATAAAATAATAAAAAATAATACCAATTTCTGAATATTTTAGATGGATTAGTTGTATTATTTGGATTCTTAGGACTACTGTTCTCATCTTGAATATTCTTTTCACAACGTTTCGGTCGATGTATTCTTCGACCTTCTTTTATGTGTATCTTTTCAAGCTCAGTAATCTTTCTGTCAACCTCGGTAATCTTTCTGTCGAACTCCGAATCATGTAAGGAATTTAGAACTGAACTCTTTATTTAATCAATAAAGGTAGCATACTCCCGTTCCGTCAAAAGAAGTCCTAAGTGATTTGCAATTGTATTTTGAGTGTCGCCTGCAATGAGCATTGAACCTTCAACCTCCAGAAGAGTGTAACTCAGAACTGAATTTTAACAATTACTTTTTACACTGTGTCATGGGTCCACAATGTTCAATCTTCAGTGCAGACAACACTCAAAATACAATCGCAACTTCTTTACAACCTCTACGCGTGGCTAACAGAACAGGATCACGCTAGCTCTGCGGATTAAATAAAGGGTTTCTTTTTTTAAATTCCATGCAGATTTCTTACTTCAACAGAAAGATTTCCAAGTTGATGTTGAGCCGTCTTCATAATTAATAAAATTTTACCCAATTTACACCATTAACGATTACAAGAATACCATATTACATTCATTAACCCTTATCCTCAAGTGGTATTCGGGCCTTGATAAGTGGTGACTGCCAAGTGAAAAAAAAAGTTCAGCAAAGTACACCTGAAGGTCAGAGGCTACATCGACTGAAATGTTTTGCAAATAACACTCAAGATGAGAACAATAATTCGAAGGATCCCAATAATATGATTACCAGATTTAGTTAATCATTCGTAGTCATTCTTACTGATAATCTCTTTCGGTCTGTCAATAAGCCTTTTAATGCCACATATCCTATCAATTTATGCAAAGGCAGAAAGAGCAGCTTATTTCAACTGGTATATGACATCTGATATAACATCCCTTCTCTCCGGCCTCCCTTCTCTTGGACACGCATTTCTTAATAACACTATCCCACATCGGGGAATTATCACAAGAGCGGAGATCGGGATTCCACGGAGGTCGTTCTTGAGGCGCTGACAGGTGAACGAACCCTCTCCCAATCCACAAATCCTGAAACACTTCATTCAAGAATTCTCTGACAGTGATGGCATAATAAACACAGGCGCCATCTTATCGGAACCAGCTTTATTGTGAGAATGCATACAGTTGTTCTTCAAGAGCTTACAAGGCAGCCCCTGTATTTAGACAAAAAATGGAAAATTGTGTCAGCATCACATACTCTATAATAAAGACGAATGTGTACTTATTTTCATATATATATATATATATATATATATATATATATATATATATATATATATATATATATATATATATTAGTGTTGGAACGATTAATCAGAAAATCGGGAATCTGAAAAAACGGAATATTTGAAGGTATTGGAATCGGTATCGGAATCAGAAAAACTTGTACCGATTTTCTGATGCCAAAACGATTCTTTTAATTGTCTTTTTTACTTAATTTGGTTTAAAGTAAAATCTTCGATTGCTGGTAATAATGATAAAATAATAAATATTTATTGATTTTCAATTACTAGTGAAGCAAAAATCGATAGATCGTCCCCAACAAGTATATTTTTATGTAAAGGAAAATATCTGCACATTGAATATGCATGTTTTTACAGTAATCGGAGAAAAATACAACTATATAGTTAAATATTTAGAGATTTATAAAGAATCGGAATCGGTAATCGTATCGGAATCGGGACAAATATTGGAATCATCTTATCATTAATATATGTAATTAAACCAAATATAAATTTCAAACACCTCTCTATTTTGTAATAAACCTGTTTATTTTGTAATAATCTGTTGTTTTAGCTTCAAACGTATATAATACATATTTTATTTTATATATATATATATATATATTAGTGTTGGGATGATTAATCGTAATCAGTAATCCAAACAATCATAACTTTGTGGGGTATCGGAATTGGTATTGGAATCAGAAAAATGTGTGTCTATTTTCCGATGCCAAAAACGATTCTTTTCCTTTTTTCTTTGTTTTTATTTAAAACTTAATTTGTTATAATGAAATTTTTATTAATTTATCAGTAAAACTAAAATCTATTAATTACCACCTACAAGTGTATTTTTATGTTTGCGAAAATATATAGCTAATGTAAATGTCTCCTCTCATCACCTAGGACATAAGCTAACCAACCCTCTTCTCTATTGTTTCAGAGCGTAGAGTGAACAGCATTCTTTAATGGAACTTGGAGGACGCACTCAGACTACATCAAGATCGTCAGTCTCTTCGCCCATTCCTCGTTGACTAGGGAAAGGTGTGCTACTCATCTATGCTGTTCTACGACTACACATCGTCCGGATCTCGCCGCTTCTGAAAGCAACTCATTACACCTGAATAAATAATGAGCGACAAAATTGAAGTCACCTGCCCAGTTACTGGATGTGGCTGGAAATCCCAGAAACTCCCTGAATCCCTCAGTAACGTGCTCATTACCTCCATGAACCTTCATGCCCAAACTGCCCATCCAGCCCCGATGGCCAACTCCCAACAACCAGCAGCTCCCAGGCTTAAGCCCAAGTCCCCATCTATTGGTGCTGAAAGCACCCCCGATCAATGGTCATCTTTCAAGCGACAATGGTCTATGTATAAGACCGGCATGGCTATCACTGATGCTATGTGTGCCACGGCCCTCTTTCACTGCTGTGATGGGAACCTCATGAATGACCTCTTAAGAGACTTGCAGGAAGATGTGTCATCAATGACCGAGGCAGACCTCCTTGCTGCTATAAGGCGCCTGGCAGTCAGAGAGGAGAGCACTCTGGTCCACCGCATCAAACTCAGTAGGATGACACAGGCCCCTGGTACCCCTATCAGGACCTTCCTTACCACTCTCAGGGGTCAGTCCACTTTATGCCAGTACACAGCAAAGTGTAAGGAACCGGGCTGTGGCCACACTTATGATTATAGCAGTGAGATTATTAGGGATAATCTCATTCATAGTATTGATGATCCAGAGATTCTTTCTGATCTGTTGAGTGATCCCAAAACAGACCGAACCCTGGAGGAAACTGTTGCCTATATAGCCTAGAAGGAACAGGGTAAATCCACCAGGGCAGCTGTTGGAGAAACTACCACTGCCATGAGTCATGGCAACGACAAACCTCATCAGTCACAACCATCTCGCAGCAACAAGCAGAGCAAGTGCTGGACCTGTGGAGAACTACAGCATGGTAAGTCGAACGACCAGAATTCCAGAGTCAAGTCCTGCAGTGCTTGGTCTATAACACGCAGCAAATTCTCTGTAAAAGGCTATTTTGCGACCAACTGCAGTAAGTGCTCGAACTGCGGGTTATGGGGCCACCGAGACAGATCTTCCAGGTGGTGCCTTCAGAACCCCCACCGTAAGACTAAGCCCAAGTACAGTAATGACACCTTGCACATGGGGGAAGATGAAGCTGGCACACTATTTGACAAGCTTTGTACCGTCCAGACTCATCAACCTTTAACTAGCAGCTGCAAGCCAATTGAACATCATGTATACGAAGGCAAATGGGTTGCTAGACCTTCTAAGCCCCACCCAATGATGACGGTCAAGCTCACCCTGTAACCAGATGACCTCAAGAAGCTTGGCTGCCCACTAAAATCATCCAGCCCCACATCAATCAAAATACCTATGGTGGCGGATTTTGGTTGTCAGAGTTCCATCATACCCATCAGATCAGCACTTGCGATGGGCATCGCCAAGACTGACATATTCCCTGTTAAATTGTCCATGCGAGGAGCTATCGAGGAGGATCTAGGGGTTGAAGGAGGTATCTTGGTGGAGGTATCCACAGCTGATGTTATATGTGTCTAGGAAAATCGGCAAAACTTTCCTTTGTCGTGAAGCACTGGTGGCATTAGGAGCCATACTTGCCAGTTTCCCAACTGTGCCGGTAAGTTGGCCTCAAGACTCCCTGACTACAGTGGAAGATGAATATAACAGTGTTTGTGCCCAAAACGCACAGATTTACCACCACCTATACCAACAAAGCTTCCAACAGGTATTGCACCCACCGATGAAAATGTGCCAATTCTGAAGAAATGGCTGCTTGACTTCTATTCATCAACAACGTTTAATACATGCGAGCACCAGCCACTTCCCATGATGAAGTGTGAACCGCTGGAGCTCCATATCGACCCCAACCCAAAGCCAGTCGCCATTCATAAGCCTGCATTCGTCCCCCTACACTGGCAGGATAAGGTCTATAATGACCTTGAGAGAAACGTCACTATCGGCGTCCTAGAGAAGGTCAGCCCAACACGCCGATCACCTGGTGTTCCCCCATGGTGGTGACCGTAAAAGCTGATGGCTCCCCTAGAAGAACAGTGGATCTGCAGCCACAGAATCGATGGTCCATGAGGCAGACTCACCATGTGGAGAGTCCATTCCATCTGGCAGATCGTGTCCACCAGCACACGCGGAAGACTGTCATGGACGCTTGGAATGGTTACCATTCTGTTCCCATCCGAGAGGAAGATCGCCACATTACAACCTTCATAACCCCATGGGGTCGCTATCGTTACAAGGTAGCACCACAGGGCTTCCTCGCTAGTGGCGACGCCTACAACCAGCGATTTGATGCTATTATGGCCAACTTCAAAAACAAGGTTAAGTGCGTGGATGACACGTGCATGTAGGCTGACTCAGTTGAGGCATCATTCTTTCAGGCGTGCGAGTGGTTGGATCTCTGCGCCAGAAATGGGATTACCCTCAACCCCAAAAAGTTCCAGTTCACCGAAGAGACTGTTGTCTTTGCGGGCCTCCAGATCACGCCCACTAATGTAACCCCATCTGACAAGTTCTTGGAATCAATTCGGAATTTCCTTACCCCGAAGGACATCACTGGCGCACGAGCTTGGTTTGGATTGGTCAATCAAGGAGTATATGCATTCTCCATGGGCAAGCGCAGGCAGCCTACTGGCATCTCCTGAAACTATCCACCAAATTTAAGTGGACGGAGTAATTGAATGAGATATTCACTAAATCCAAGCTCAAGATCATAGAGGAAATAAAGGAAGGAGTGAGGTTGTTCCAGCCATCCTGCTCAACCTGTCTGTTAACCGATTGGTCGGTCACTGGCATCGGGTACTTCATGATGCAGAAGTACTGTGACTGCGCCACCAGGACGCCTGTGTGCTGCAAGGAGGGCTGGAAGCTCTGCCTGGTGGGTAGCCGCTTCACCCACGCAGCAGAATCCAGGTATGCAATAATTGAAGGAGAAGCCATCACTGTTGTCTATGCCTTGCACCAAACACGGTATTACATCCTCGGATGCCGTGACTTGACTGTGGCTACCGACCACAAGCCACTGGTTGGGATACTCAATGACCGCTCCTTGACGGAGATAGACAATCGCCGTCTGTTGAATCTAAAGGAAATGACTCTCTCCTACAACTTTGAAGTCATCCACATCTCTGGAAAAAAGAACCTGGGACCTGACGCTGCCTCATGGTACCCACCTGCCGCCGCAGGCCACGCAGATGATGCTTCTAGCACAGATGACACTGCAGATATTGGAGAGGATGATGGGATACACGCATCCATGTCTAACACTCTTTATGCAGTCACTAATGTGGTTTCCTGGGACATGGTGCGGGAAGCTACATCTTCAGACGCAGACCTACAGGAATTACACCGACTGATTCATGACGGATTTCCTTTGGACTGCAGACAGCTAAGGACCGCACTCCGGCCGTACCACCGCATCTCCAGCAGCCTTTGCACCGTTGATGGCGTGAGCAACCGCATCATTGTGCCGGCAACATTATGCCAAGAGATATTAGAAGCCCTGCATGTGGCCCACCAGGGAATTAGCTTCATGTGTGCCCACGCGGCTGACTCGGTTTACTGGCCCAATATCAGCATCGACATCCAACGTGTCAGGGACAATTGCACCCACTGCCATCGGATTGTAAAGTCTAATGCTATGCAGCCACCTTTTAACGCTGCACCTCCGGAGTACCCGTTTCACAAGATCGCCAGCGACTACTTCACACACAACAACCATGATTATGTTGTGGTGATCGACCGGTACTCCAACTAGCTGATGGTATTCCAAGCAGAGAACGGCGCAGATGGTCTCATCAAGCGCCTTAGGGAAGTCTTTGTGACTTTCGGAGTGCCTGGGGAGCTGACATCTGACGGGGGACCCCAGTTCACTGCTGGGAAGACTCAGGATTTTCTCCAATCATGGGGAGTCTACCATCGCCTTACCTCTGTTGCCAACCCTCACGCCAACTGCAGAGCAGAAATTGCAGTCAAAACTGTCAAACGAATGCTGATGGATAACAGCTCAGCAGGCGGGTCCATCAATGTGGACAAGTTTCAACGGGCGATGCTTATATACCGCAACTCCATCGACCCAGAGACAAAGGCATCTCCTGCTCTTATAGTTTTCGGACAAGCCATTAGAGATCCCATCCCGATTCTAATGGGTCGGTACTGCTCCCACCCCACATGGTCTGAAATGCTTATAAACAGGGAGAAGGCACTAGCAAAACGTCATTCCCTTGAGCATAGAAAAGTGGAGCAAGCATACAAGATCTTTGCCTCCTCTAAGCATGGGGGATCACGTGTATATTCAAAACCTAACTGGAAATCACCCTAAACGCTGGGAATGAACAGGCCCCGTTGTGGAGGTGAGACAATTTCATCAATATCTGGTCAAGATAAATGGCTCTGGGAGACTTACGCTCAGAAACCAACAACACCTTTGGAAATTCAAGCCTTTCAGAACCACAACTAATGAAGACGTGATAGAGTCCTTCCTACCAGTCACCAGGCTGCCGGAAGACGCCTCTGTCAGCACCATACCAGGGGCGTCAGAGGACTCTCCTGCCACCCTGCCAGGAGTCCATGCTAGTAATCCAACAGATAGTCCCATACGTAAGTCCAGCAATAAAGATTTTTATGACGTGCCATTGAGCCCTTCTGAGATCCTTCCAACTACCCCTCATGCTTCTAACCCAGCTAGAGATTCTGCCACTCACAAGAACGCTGGAGCTGGAAACGACACCACCCCCAAGAACATGCATACAATTGCCAAGAAGGCTCCCAGGGCCTTGAGCCGATTGATGCCACACAACGCTCCTGGTGCTTCAGAGACTGCACCAGCGAGTAGGTTGCGGCCCCGGCAAAACCAAGACGAGTGATTCCATCACAGTGTATATAGCTTCAGAGGACTTTTGTACAGGATTATTTTGTTGTGCCCGCAAAAAACTCACCGTGGGGGGGGGATAGCTAATGTAAATGTCTCCTCTCATCACCAACCCTCTTCTCTATTGTTTCAGAGTGTAGAGTGAACAGCATTCTTTTTCACGTCATTCACCCGAAATTCCTCGTGAACTTGTGGGGGAGAGGAATGCATGTCGAGCAGGTTTAAATTACAGTTGTTTATGAGCAAATACTTTTGTAAATGGGACCTTTCAGTTTTTGTGCAGATGAGAATAGTCTTAACAACGCACATTGTGATATAAATGGAAGAAACTGTCAGCGGCTGAATTGGATTCAACATCAGAATTTTGATTGTCCATGCTCATGTTGTGAAAAAGAACGCTCAGCATTCTTTAGTGGAACTTGGAGGACGCACTCAGACTATATCAAGATCGTCAGTCTCTTTGCCCATTCCTCGTCGACTAGGGAAAGGTGTGCTACTCATCTAATATATGCACACATTGCAAGGGTTTTGTGGTAATCTCCCCCTGCCTCTAATGAAAATAAGTATAGAGTTCAGAGTTTTAAAGAATGGGAATTGGAATCAGTAATTGGATCAGAATCAGAAAAGTAGAAGAGAATCTGTAATTGTATTTGAATCGGGAAAGATATTGACATCGTCCCATCACTAATATATATATATATATATATATATATATATATATATATATATATATCTATATATATATATATATATGTGTGTGTGTGTGTGTAAGGAATGAAAAAATACCAGCGGTGGTTGACGTTATGTTTTAAGAAAAATAGAAAAACCGAATGAAATTATTAAAAAATCAACGTTTCGTCCTTATTTCAGAGGACATCTTCAGGATAATTGAAATAAAAATGTAAGAAAAGAAAAGTGGACTTTTTCTTTTCTTACATTTTTATTTCAATTATCCTGAAGATGTCCTCTGAAATAAGGACGAAACGTTGATTTTTTAATAATTTCATTCGGTTTTTCTATTTTTCTTAAAACATATATATATATATATATATATTAGCTGAATATATTTCCGTTTAGTCACAAACCTTTTAAAATACAATTAGGGTATTTATTTCTCTTCCACCATGAGAAACGTGACATGGTGGCCTGAAAGTGGGATTGAAAAGTCAGCACCCCAGAGGAGGAGCATTCTGAGCCTGACAAAATGCCTGTGCAGCCCCGTCGGCATTCCTCAGCAGAGGCGCTTCAGGCGATTAGCAATAAACTAAAACCTTCTCAAAGGAAGATAGTAAAGCCTGGGGGAGTGGACCTCCTAGAACTGTACGGAATCAGCATTATATCGTAATCAACAAGAAACACGGAATTACAGTAATGGTCAAATCTCTGTTGATTTTGGAGCCAAGGAAAAATGTCCCCCAGCCTAACATCCAAACTGTTTTTTTTTTTTCCTCAAAGTTAGTCACCAGGTTTCCGAGAATATATATTCCTAAATTCATAATGATCGATTCATAAAAAATAAAATAAATTAAAAAAAAATAAGTATATCACAAGTCTGGCACAAGGTTCATTCTGCGAGAAGTCCCTAACTCCCCTAAAAAGGAAGCCTCCTCATTGTGCCACAATATATATGGATGTCTATATATATATATATATATATATATATATATACAGCCTCTATGCTGCACACTGCATCACCATATGCATACACACTTATTCATGCTATGTATCGATTTGACATATACATTTAATGCACACGGTATCTTACAAAAGCACCCTTTAAGAAATTAAAGTTGAGCCCTTCTTAGGAAAGTGAGAAAAAGCAGCAAACTTGAGCACAAATGCAACAACCCGACATCTGATTGTTGAATACTTTCTTATTGTTTTCTCTGCATACCCGTTGACTTTGCATTTATAGGCATTTTATTTCCTTCAATTTTTGTGCTCATTACCGGTGGGCTTAAGATACAATGCTTGCTTAGTTATGTGTGACTTTGTGATCGGGTTCTAATCTCCTGACCAGCAGTAATTATCACTTCCTGTACTGATTAATTCGTAAGTATGAAACACTAGTAATGGCAAGTGCTCGTGTGAGCTCCAATCCCCCCCTGGCCAATCTTTCAGGAAAAACACCCGTCTAGCTGAAACCACTGTCCAAAATTTTCCCCACTCTTTATCTGTGGCAAAACCAAAACGTAGATTGCATGAACAAAGCTTTTTTTCTTAGAAGTGAACGCCTGTGGAACTCTGTTCCTTTTGCCTGTTTCCCACCTGACTATATTCTGGATGTCTTCAAGTCCAACATAAACAAATTCCTGATTAACCGCCCCTTAAATAAGACACTTTTTCAAATCTCAACACTAACGTACGGTACACACAATAACCCTTATCCCCGAGTCGCTTCCGGGCCTTGATAAGTGGTGACCACCTTGTAAATATATATATATATATATATATATATGCACTATCTCTACTAAAAAAACTACAAATTAACTTAATATGTAAAGCAATAAAAACCATAGAAAGCAAAAGTGTATTGCCCAATGGTAAAACGTCATAAAACATGCAATGTATTAGTATTTATTTGCTTCCCCACTGAGCAAATTAGGCACAAGGCCGTTTTTTAATGTGGAGAGAGAGGGAAGGAGGAGGGAAAAAGGGGGCCAGCTCCCGATGGGTGGGAAATGGGAGCTGGATAGTGACAATTGGTATGAAGAGTTGGTATTTATTTGCTCCCCCAATGTGAGGAGTGAAGGGGAAATGGGGACCAACTCCCTGAGGAGTAGGGGAGCTGGATAGTGACAATTGGTATGAAGGGTTGCCCCTACATTGACCAAGGTCTTATATGTGGGGTTTCCCCCACATATGGTCCTTTGCTTGCAGTATCTGTCGGAACAAGATACTACACTTTTATTTTGTCGCTCGGGCCACGGAGGGCCGCAGTTGTGGTTTAGATATCTGCGAAAGTCGAATTATGCTGATAACTGCTAGTTAGCAGAAGCACGTGTTCATGTATAAGTTTTATGTATATGGAAATTATATATATATATATATATATATATATATATATATATATATCAATAAAAATTTCGTGTCCTCCAAATAGGGACGACGTAACAGACATTTGTGTGCAAGGGAGGAAACTCTTACCACTTACAAAGGAACCATTTCCACACTACTACTACTACTACTATGTAAATTAAATCAACAAATTAACTTATATGTGGTTTGTGTGTGATATGTTGCTATGAACCATATAAGGAAAACAATCTTCTAAACGTATGGACTGCCTTCAAAAGCACTTTGCCCAGGTGGAAGTGACATTCATTTGTTTCTTTATTATGTGTTTATTTTTCCACTTATAATGCCACACATTGAAGCAAAAATAAAAACAATCATACAGCGTATATACCAAAATATAGAACGAAACAATAGTGTGCTTATGTAGTCAATAAATTAACCTTTTTGGACGAACATAATGAGTGGCTGTTTCTAGTGGAGAATAAAGAGGTAAAATATTAAGAGTTTTACGGCTTAAGTTAATATTTATTTCGAATAGAAAATTTTATTCCAATATATATATATATATATATGTGTGTGTGTGTGTGTGTGTGTGTGTATGGGCAAGAAGATAGATCAACTAAATAGATTTAGGTTCGATTATTGAGGATGTGTGCTAATCTAGCCACACTGAAGTGCTGTGATACAGCGAAAAAGTTTTCTGTGGATGACTATATACATACGTATGTATATACAATTAAAGAAGAAATTCTGAGGATATAAGCCATTCATTGAAACTCCAGGGAATATTGAAATACTTTTGATTAGTGATTTGTATTCTTTGTAAAAAAAATAAACTTTACAGAGTTTAAATTCAATTTTCTTATATATATATATATATATATATATATATATATATATATATGTGTGTGTGTGTGTGTGTGTGTGTGTGAGTGTGTGTGTGTGTGTGTGTGTGTGTGTGAGTGTGTGTCTTTTTTTACGTAGACATATTTGTAGTAATTCTGTTGACAGATAAAAACTAATCTTTAATTCTAACTGGCACTGATTATATGCCTTTGGTAAGCTATTTGCAATTTTGTAGAAAATAAAACGCTAATTCGATCATTTCCGGAAGTCACTAAGAATAATTCTTTGTTTCCTCTTAATGGATCAATTTTGATATTAATTAACGCAAATGTACAAAATAGTAGATGCAAACACAAACAACAATAACGAAAACAATCAAAGGATCTTTTTTAAGAGCCTCCGAGAAAAATAGAATTTCGCAATTCTGAAAAATGAGAAAACATCCATTAATTTGAATTGCTGAGTAATTCAAATGCGACGGAAGAAAGCTTTTTCCTCCATGAAGAAAATAAACCATTCAATTTTAATCGCTGGAAATATGTTCGGTAATTGAATCAAGGAAAAACTTCTCGAATAGGCGTTCAGCTATGAAAATATAACTAAAAACAAATAATATTTATAAACGGGGAGAAAGCGAGTGCGTTACACGAGATAATTATGAATTTCTCGTAAAACAGATATTCAAACTGATTGTAACATTAACCAAGTTTACACACGTAGACCAACACTGTAGCAGAGTACGTTGTAGAAGAGTACGTCGCAAGGAACATTGGCCAAGTAACAACTCGACTCTTTTTCTCGTGTTGTAACGTTTCCCCCATGAAGAAAATAAGCCATTCAATTCTAATCGCTTGAAATATGTTCGATAATTGAATCAAGGAAAAACTTCTCGAATAGGCGTTCAGTTATGAAAAATAAAACTAAAAACAAATGATATTTATAAACAAGGAGAGGGCGAGTGCGTTGCAGGAGATAATTATGAATTTCTCGTGAAACATATATTCAGACTGATTGTAGCATTAAACATGTTTACAATACGGTGTAGGAGAGTGCGTCGCAAAGAACATAAAACAAATAATAACTCGACTACTTTTTTATTATTTTGTAACAAGGACATTTACTTCCGGTACTTTCCTGATTAAAACGCGATTGTACACCTTCTCTCTGACCTCTGTCCTCTAAAACGTCGTTTTGAATGTCGTTTCGAGCATGCTCTCGAATGTGCTCTTCTGTATGTGCACACGTCCTTTTTATAGTCTTTTACTTTTTCTTTACCTTGACGTCATTTGCACACGACTCAGCACTTGCATACTCGTCTCCGCGTTCTGTTACATGGTTGGAAAATGAATTGAAAACAAACAGTTAAAAGTAATAACTACTGCGTAAGAATTATTTATGAATTTAATAGCAAAAAATGGCTAATGAACTGGGTTCGTTTTTTTGTAGATTTGACACGGCAACCAGCTCCCTGGTTGTTAGACCCGATCAAACGATAGGCACATCTCTTTTATTAAGGGGGGTCGATATAGCATCTTCGGTTATATGTGGCTGGCAGTATGGTCGTCGAGTCTTCGTTGCGCTGTTACAGCAGCATCTATCGTCGGCATTAAACAGCAGGGACCGCTTCTCTATTGATGAAAATTAACGCTTGTACAAACCAGCGAATAAAGGCATTATAATGGAAATATACGTAGAGAATATGTAAGGAAAGTCCTTTAAAATTACTGCGCCCTCTGTAGATGTATAAGGAAAATCCTTTAAAAGTACTGCGCCCTCTGTAGATGTGTAATGTTGCAGCAACGTAAAGCAATTCAATAACCAGTAAACACCGGTTCTGCACGGAATTCAACTAGCAAGGTACCTAGATGGACGCGAACGGTTACTCAGAACGGTCCCAACAACCATAAGATATGCTCACACCCACACGGCACGAGAAGCAACAGCAACACGATTCCCGACCAAGTCAATCATCGCTCTCCCAACGTCTTTCAATCACCCGCTTTTATGGCCGTTGCAGGCCGGCTAAATTTGCATATTGCGAGAATTCATGTGACTTTGCGAGATATCATCCTTTACAAAAGAAGGCGGCCGCCATCTTGATCTTTCTTTCTCTATTTTCGGTCGGCGACGCCGAGCCGGCCCCGAGGTAAGTCTTTCCTTTTCGTCCGTCTCTCTTACGCACCCACACAACACACAAACACGCGGGCGCTTGTCTCCTGGATGCACATTACAATATATATATTCTTTCATTTTACATTTAAGGAGAATTTTAAGATGAACCAGGTGCGTGCCCCCGTGTTTTTTTTTTTGTGTGTGTGTTTTTTTTTTCAACTAAAATTCAACAAATAAATAAAAATATAATCTAACAATAAAACTATTCAATGCCCGTAAAAGATTCAAAGAATAAAGAAACTCCAGCACTACTTTAGTATGTGGTCTACTTTCTTGTTGATATGTAATAGAGCGCAGTCGCATGTATGACATTTGTATGCAAATGACAGAGTCGGGTGCGAAATGATGTCACGGCAAGGTAGAAGAAAAAGCATAATAAAAAGAAGAATGTGTCAACTAGAGAGACGTGGGTGACGTAGCACACGAGACGAGATCTTTTTTACCGTAAAAATATTTGTCAGCTAATTATTCTTCAAGCCAGTAAAACGAATGCCACTTTTCGAAAAGTATTTATTCAAAATTGCATTCCTTTAGTTGACAAGATGGTAGACTTTAATTTTGGAATAAGTCATTTTTAAATGAGCAAAATTTGAATTTTTTACCTAAATCACAGATAACATCTTTACTGATCAGTATGGCTGTGACAACAGAATATTCTTTTCATTCTTTTGACTCTCGGGTTTATATCCGACACAGACACGCTTAATCAACAGAGAACCACATCCGTCTATATAAAAAGATATAAGTAAATATAGGATATATACTCAAGAGTCAAAACAATGAAAAGAATATGCTGTTGTCAAAGTCTACTGATCAGGCAATGTCATTGTTTTAATTGTGTTAAAAGGTGTTAACGTACTTACAAACATGAAATACTTTATATATATTCCGTTTGCATCAAATATTAATAAACTGTACCTTTTCCCCAATTTTTTAAACGGTAACAAGTTATAGCTTGGTAACTTAGAATGAGTGCTTTATGCCAAATTGATGGTTGAAGTACAGAACTTCAGTCAGATCACCCAATAGTTCCCGAGAAAGATTCTCGAGTAAATGCGGTATTGTAGTGATAATTCCCTATTAATTCCGAAATGTATATCGAATAGATACCATAACACTTTGTTTGCTGCACCTTATCATAACCAAGGTTTGTACAAATTTTCAGCCAGATCGGCTCAGCAGTTTCCAACGGGAAAAGTTATAGTTTGTTAACTTAGAATTATTGCTTTATGCCAAACTGATGGTTGAATATGGTTAAATTTGTGCTCATGTGCTCAATCCCTATAAATTTATATTAATCCTTAACTGTCCATTATATTTAGTTTGCTGCCTTTTAGTGTAACAAAGGTCCATACAAAATTTTAGTTAGATCGGCTTAGTAGTTTCTGAGAAACTTTAAGTAAATGTGGTATTGTAATGATTAATCGCTTTTAATTCTGAACTGTGCCTCAAACAGATATGATAACACTTCTTTTGCTTCACAGTATCATAGCAAAGATCTGTACAAAATCTCAGTCAGATCGGCTCAATAGTTTTCGAGAAAGATTCTCAAGTAAATGCGGTATTGTAGTGATAATTCCCTATTAATTCCGAACAGTACATCAAATAGATACCATAAGCCTTAGTTCGCTGCACCTTATCATAACAAATGTATGTACAAACTTTCAGCCAGATCGGTGCAGCAGTTTCCAATAAAGATTCTCGAGTAAATGTGGTATTGGAGTGATTAATCTCTATTATTTCCGAACTCTGCATTAAACAGGTACCGTAACATGTAGTTCGCTGCACATTATCATAACAAAGGTATGTGCAAAATTTCAGACGGATCAAGCCAATAGTTTCCGAGAAAAAGTGGAACAGACAAATAGACAGACAGACACTCAGCGAAATATAATATAGATTTTCAGAATGGTTGAGGCGGAATTCGAGCGTACACTACATCATTACACCGAGCACTTTTATCTGATACATATTAATTGAAGGAGAAATAAATATTTTATGTTATTCACAAGCCTGCAGCCAAAAAATATAGCAGAGATGAACCGATTGCAGTGATAAGAGTTTTATTATTCGATCTTGCAATTTCTCATGTTGTAAATATTTCTTACCTGATAAACCACTTTTTATTTATCCCCTCTTTATGATACAATCGATATCACTTGTATTGTTGCTTATAGTATACCAGCAAGGTGACTCGATGTTGTCCGGGATTGACTGATGATCCAAAAATGTTTCACACTCCTATATTTTTATTATTATCAAAATCGATGAAATAGCCCATTTTCAATCAAATCGATTGATTGCTGCTCTACTTGGGGACCCACCGCGATGTACCAAGAGGACACTTAACATGCCTCTTGCAGTGACTAAGTTCACAATATATTACTGTAGAGAACCTACTGTTGATTTTATGAAATTATTTTTATATATAACTAGCGGCGTTGCCCTGGTGTTTGGAGGGGTAAAGGAAAAAAAAAGTGGTAGTAGGCAGGCTCGAACCCGTAATGCAAAAGTGGTAAAGAAAGTAAAAGAAAAGGTGAGATCTTTTCTTACCGCTACGCTACGACGGGAGAGGAATTGAAAAGTGTTCAAATTTATCGATGTTCATCAAAAAGTGAATGAGTTCACGCAGGCGCAGAAATGAACATTGGCTGAAGGTCAGTTAAGCTTTCCGCTGTTTCATTTATTTGTTTATCTACGATGTTGGGGAAACCAAGCTCCCCCGCAAAACGCAAAACTCTCAAATGTATATCAATTGTCTGATATGAAGGGTTTTCCAACATCGATCAAAGATAATTGCTTTCAAGACGTTCCTGGCAGCAAAGCCAGGCGGCCTACTTCGCTTCCATTAGTTTCGCTTTATTTATATGAAAAAGGATGAACAAACACACGAAAGGACAGAATAGAAAGAATTTTATAAAAGTCGATCAAAATAAATGTAGAGACGACGTCCGTTCGCAAATCATATATATTATAATCTAGGGAGTATATAAAAAGTTGTAAAAAATAGTAACGTGGTCGAAAGCCCCTCCCCCCGAAAAAAAACCTTTCGCGAACATACAAAAACGTGCACGCCACTTTTGCCTTTTTTATATAAAGATGGCTTGCATTAAAGTTTAAAATGCCAAAGTCAAGTATCATGCTTCAAATGTGCTCTAAACAGAAAGTTTAATTTTGAACACCCCCTTGTCATATCAAAGAACCTGCTGTTGATTTTATATGCCTGTCATTACTCGGTATGCGGTGATAATTGCTTGAATTTAAATTTAAAATGAAAAAGTCAATTATCATGGTTCAATTGTGCTTGTAGCAAAAACATTCATTTCGAACGCGCCCGTGTCAAATCAAAAAACCTACTGTTGATTTATATGTCGTGCCTTTCGGCTTGTACGGTAATAAAACTTCCCAAATGCACTTGTGATGTTAGGTTGTGTAAGGTGTTGATTTTTGTCAAAATCGCCTGTTGCTTCTTTCATCAAATTATTTCAATTATCAATACTCGTAGAAGACATTCTGATACAAAACCTATTTAAGAACACTGTCAGATACATAGCGTACTATCGTGTCAAATTTCATTAAAATCGTCCCAGCCGTTTTCAACACCATAGGGAACGAACTCACAGTCATATAGACACACAGACAAAGTTCCTTTTATCTAAAACAGGGTGGAATGATAAAATTGTCGCCCTAAAGAAAACAACACTACAGTTTTATTTTAAAACTTTTATCGACAAAATTAATTCAGATAACATGATTTTGTAGTAAAGCTGATAACTATTCAATATAGCTACCTTCCGCCTCGATTACCGCCATGGTATTGGTCTGGAACTGGGAGCGTGCATTTTCCACAAGCAGCAGCAAAGCCAACAGGGTATAGGTCATTGTTGAGATGGCTCATTTCTCGTTTACTAAAGTACTATTCTAATCATGTGCAGTTCTAGGAGATCCACCTTCACAGGCTTTGCCTTCTTTCTTTCTTAAATGAAAAATCCAGACACTTTTGATTGAGATAACACTTGTTTGAGTCTAGAACAATTTCCTGTACACTGATCGAATATAGAAAAGATGAACTGTAATCTCAGAACAGATACTACAGCTTGATTCTTGTTTAATAAGCCTAACAATGAAAATTGTTGCATATTACTGGCCAAACTTTTCTTCATCTCGTGCAAGGTACAACCTTGAAATTAGATTTCAAATCTTATTTTATGCACATTAATAGAACCACATATTCTTCCAATGTAAATATTGAGATTTTTTAGGAAAAAAAATAACCGGAAATAACGAGGACAACAACGAGTAAAGATATGAAAAAAAAGTCATAATGATAAGGGCTGTTCTCTATCATAATTAAAGATTTTTCTTGAGAGAGAATGGATACCCCATGAGACAGTGGTTGTGTATGTAATTGCGAAGCAAGGACTCCGTAATTTCTCAACAGATCTCTCCTGGGTCAGCACTGCTTGATTCCAGAAGAGTTTAACTTAAAATTAAATTTCACCTAGTACTTTATCCGTTACATCATGAGCCATTGTGGGCAATCCTACTTTGAATTCCGGAGTCTTTAAACCTATTCTTGTTTTTAGATGTAAAATCTTATTGCTTATCAATATCAATCACTACTTTATATATATATATATATATATATATATATATATATAGCGTTCGTGTGTCTCCCAATGACCAAAGAAATATAAAGGCCAAATGTGTGTACACCTCTCCTGGTCAAGAAATATTAATGCCCATATTAGGATACTTCTGTCAAAGGAAACATTATATTGTATACGGACTTTCAATATGTAGCATTCTTCAAACCACATTTACATTATTGAGTTACGGTCATAACCATATCACATTAAATTAAATCTATTTAAATAATTACCTCAATGACATTACTTATTCGACATAATAGCTTGGTTTCAACTGTACTAATTAAAAAAAATTATTATTTAGTTTATCTAAATTTCAATTTATATTTGATTTAACTGATTTTATCTGAAATCTGAAACCGTTTAATTTTCAAACTAAAAACCAGAAAACCAAAACGGGAAATAACTAATAGTTTAATTGAAACGGAGCACGTTATTAAATATTTGTTTTCATTTCGAAATATTATTCTAAGCTGAATTATTATTATTTTTATTTTGGGGGAAATTTTATTTCGCATATTCTGACGTTTTAAGTAACCTTTTTTATTTGTTAGAGAAAAACAATTAAAACTAATGTCCTCATTTACTTATATCCTCACGACGGCAGAGTTAATCAGAGACACATGTGAACAAAATCCATCATCCTCTTCTCTTTTTGTTTATAAAATTTAATCTGTGTTGCCCAGGATTTATTATAATAATTATACTATAGCAATTGTGTTTAATTTCCTGCGAAACAGATTTTCTTTATAATTTATTTAATATCTTAAATTAAAAATGCTTAATTTTTTACAACGTGACCCAGTAGAAAAAAATGGTCAATGTCAAGTTTCTTTGCAACTCCTCAAAAAACTTGAAAATGACAATTTTTAATGGTTTTCGATAGTGCTAAAAACGAATATAACATTTAAATTTAGGTCAGATAAGTACTTTTCATTATATGAAAAATTACTTTTTCACAAAGTGGGGGATCACTTTCCTATATAAACTTAACGTAAAATGGGCACCCATTCTCGAACCACCTAATAATTTCTTCATATCATGAAACAAATTTAACTGTGATATTCGTTTTCAGCACCACCGAAAACAAGCGTTGTTTTTTTACTAAGAGATTCGTTTATGTTTTCATAATTTAGGACGTAAATAATGCTGTCAGTAAGCTTACACGAGCGGTTTACAAAAATATATTTTTTTCAAGTGGGTATTCAATTATAGAATTTGTATAGTTTTTACCAGGTTCTCCTGTACTTTACTGAACCGTCTCCTAATGTAAACAGAATTTTTGTGAACTGTTAAATTACAGAGGCACCTGTTAACAACTATACAAGTTCTATAATGAAAAAAGAACGAAAAACAAAAGTATGCTTTTGTAAACTTACTAACAGCATAATTATCGTCCTAAATTATGAGATGAAAAAATGAACGCATCTCTTAGTAAAAAAAGAAACAGCGCTAATTTTCGGAAGTGCTGAAACAAATATCGCAGTTCAATTTGTTTTATGATATGAAGAAATTACTAGGTGACCAGAAATTTTATGTTAAATTTATATAGGAAAGTTATCCCCCACTTTTTGAAAAGTAATTTCTTCATATTATGAAAACTACATATCTGCCCCAAATTTAAACGTAATATTCGTTTTCAGCACCACGGAAAACCATTAAAAGTCATCACTTTAAAGTTTTTGGGGTGAGTTGGAAAGAAACTTGACACTGACCAAAAAAGTTAAAACCTGTTTTTTTTGTGGCCTAATACGTTTAAGTAGTCTTTATAAATAATATGAAAGAAGAAGTTTTGAAAAAAAAAACATTTTAGCGTGAGGGATAACTTTTCTATATAAATTTAACGTAAAATGAGCATCCATTTTTTGGCCACAAAGCGTTCAACCAGACATGTCATCTCTAGCATTTTTTCAAGTTTGGCGATCGAGGAGGTGGGTGGGACAAAACATGACAAATACAAAACCTTTGTGGTGGTGGGGGGCAGGAATTACATTTGAAACATAAAATAACGATAAATTTAATTAATTTTTATGAAACCATTCTGTACTTTCACCTAACAATTTTATAAACAGAACGAACCCCAAAATACGACAAATTCAATGTTTTAGGGGGGGATGATTACATTAGAAATATAAAATGACGAAAAATGTCATTTAATTGTTTTTGGAATTAATTTTTGGTAGATCTTTTTTTTGTTTTCTTTTTTTTGCGATCGCACAGGCATTCGCTGCTATTTTTATTGAAGCAAAAGTTGTAATGATTTATTTTTAATTATTTTTTCTTTGCAGTGGAGGGGGTATTTCCAGTGCTCCATATCCGGAGAATAGTTTCTTCTCTTTGTAGCCCTTCTGCTGAAATATCTAGTGGAGTGGGTATCACGCACTTCTTTTTTGGGTGATTACATTTACATGTTTTCATCCGTTCTTTTATTTTTGTTGTGGGGGTATCCACGTTGCCTATGATGAAAATGATTAGTATATAGGTGTGTTTTAAACAGAACTTCATGGCAACCCAGGCAACGCTGGGTACCCATGCTAGTATATATATATATATTTCTGTAGAAATGTATTGTCTTATTATATATCAATCCTTATTTAAGAAGCTCAATGTAATTACAGAGTAATATAGAGAATAAATGATAAAAAGTTATATTCCAAAATTCAGTTGACTTATACAATTCTTGACAGTATCTGTTTCGTAGCGCAAAATCAATCACTTAATAATTATATCAATCAGTGAATCTATTATGCCCTTAACTCATCAGAAGAAATGGCAACAATCAATCCGTCAAAAAGAATTGAAGTGTGATTTGGCATGGTAAGAATCCGAAAATTGGAAAAGAAGCTGCAGATACCTTTATATTTTTTTATTACGCCATATTAAATTTTTATCAAACAAAGTCATTAAACCCAACTATTCGTACTAACAATTGTAATTAATTTATGAATCTTCCACCAAAATGTTCTATTTAATAATTAACAAGTTTATTAATTCCAAGTTGTGTATACATACCTATGAAAATGATATCAACAAATTATAAACAATTATACATGTTTATATATACGAAACTAAACTAAGCTAAAAAAATTCACTGATTGATACAATAATTAAGTGATTAATTTTGCGCTACGAAACAGATACTGTCAAGAATTGTATAAGTCAACTGAATTAAAGGAATAAATTATAAGATGGTCAACAACATGAATTTTGGAATATAACTTTTTTTCATTTATTCTCTTTCTCTCTGTCTGTCTGTCTATATATATATATATATATATATATATATATATATATATATATATATATTAGTGTTGGGGTGATTAATCGGAATCGGGAATCGGAAAATCGGCGCTTTTTTGGGGTATCAGAATCGGGAAAATTAGAGCCTATTTTCTGATGCCAAAATCGATTCCTTTAATTATATATCTTATTTTGTTTTGAATGTAATAGTACGAAAATAATAAATATTTGATTTAAACTTCCAGTAAAGCTAAAATCTCTAGATCACACCCTCACACGTGTGTTTTTACATTTGAGAAAATATATGCACATTTAAGATGTGTTTTTACAGTATCCTATCTTGTCGCTCCATCTCTTCAACCAGTGGCGTGCGGTTTCATTACCAACACTGAGGTCTTCGTCTGTGCAGTTGGGCCCCAGTGGGAAAGATGTTAAAATGTGCTCGATGGTCTGAACTTGGGCACCACAGGGGCATTCAGCAGTTGTAGAGTAACCCCACATGAGGAGGTTGTCGCCAGTTTTTGCAACTTTTGCCCTTGCCCTATTCAGAGTGACCCACTCCGAACGGGACAGGTGTGTGCCAGGTGGTAAGGTTTCACTAGGTTCTGGCAGTGCTATATTTGTAGACTGAGAGTCTAACTCTCTCCACATCTGGAGCCAGTAAGAGGATGTAGGAGTGTCCGGTAGTTCCTCCACTGTGGCAAAGCTTCGCCGGGACACAAGTCGTCTAACCACCTCCGAGTAGCCATAGAGAGGGTGTCTGGGGTCTTCGAGTTGTTTAGTACGCTCAACTCTCGCAATTATATCCCGGCGG
>NW_027633599.1:0-36931 GCF_053919585.1 Euprymna scolopes | reverse complement strand
AGCCGCCATCTTAGCACATATGAAAATAAAGCAACTGTGTGCACACTGATGTCACGGGAAGGAGAATAGAAAAAGACAGAAAAAGGACATCACATGATGAGAAACGACAGCAATCAGATGGGGTTTGACTCATATGCAGTCAGAAAACGTGTAAACGCAGGTCAGGAAAATAATACATACAAAAAGGACATTTCTGACACACATGTACAACGCGGGAGTGATTTTCTTAAATACAGGGGAGTGCGTTTTAATGTCTTTCCATCTTACTTTGTTCCTGCGATGGTATCAGAAAATGTGCAGGTCCGAGTTTTTTTTTAAATGCATGATTTGAATGCGAGAGCTACATTACATACTCTCCTCTCTAAAACAGATCAGTGAGATTCGAAATCAAAATCTCTTTTCCAGGTGCTCTACTACTGAGCCATAAACCCTACTATTAACACTGAGGGATTAGTCACATTTGTATTTTATACAAAAGCAGTTCCTCAAGGCTATATGGAAATCATTATTTCTATAGCAAAAGTAGCGACACGTCACGGTTTGAGATTTTGAATATTTCGTTTGTAAGTTGTGATGATTGCAGCTAGAAGTCAACTATAACAATTAATGTCTCCAAAATACGAAATAGTTTAATTTTATGTCGCCTTTACTTTTCAAAACAAAATTAAAGTGTATTATCACAATCCGGTAAGTAAATATTCGACAAGTATTATTTTTACAATGTTTGCACAATAAATAACACTCAAGATGAGAATAGTAGTCTTAATAATCTAAATAATACAAAGAATCATTCCTCATCTAAAAAATTCAGAATCGTAATATTATAATTGGTTTAATGCTGGAGACGCTCCTCCATGAGATTAGACTATCTCATAACGTCACTTCCCCTGGTGAACTCACTTCCGGTAGTCAGAGATTGGTAGGTTTGCAAACGCCCAACAGTTGAGAAATGATACTGCTCAACCCGCCTTGCCTGTAATATATGTGAATACATGTTTGTTTTAAAAGTCCTGTGTTCCTTTCGTTTTATTACCATTTAACACCATAACATTTAAGAATCATGATTATTTTTTTAATTCATTAATTTGTAAGGTTTGTTGCTTTGGTTAATGTCTAGAATCTTTTAAAACCTTTAAAAAACTTTTACAATGATACTTTTATAAGTTTTCGAGGGTGCTGAAAGCGTATATATGCCTCAAAATGGGGACGAGAGATTGTTCTCATGATTTGAAAATTTACCTAGGGGCGTACTTTTTGCCTTTGTTTTGTGGGCGAAAAGTATTTTGGGCTTTTTTTTTCTTTCAATAAAGACACGAGGATATTAAGAACAAACATCAAGTATAATCTATATACAGATACTTGTCATTCCTTATGTTTTCAGTGGTGACCATCTGTGTGTGTGCAAGTGTGCACATATATTTGCCACAAGCAAGTAGTTTTCAAAATATTAAGCAATGTAACTCCTTATGTTATCAGTGGTGGCCAATTCTGTATGTGCAAGTGAATACTTAATTGGCCACCACTGATAACAATCAATTACATTGTTTAATATCCAGATACTTACTTGTTTGCAGCAAATTTAAATGAGATATTAGTTTTCAGCATACCCGAAAACCTATCGAAGTTGTAATGATAAAGGTGATTGTTAAGGTGGAAAATAAATAGCAATTTACCAAAACGACTTTCAGACAGGCCAACAAAACAAATAAAAAATTATCACCATGTGGCCAGAAAGCAGGTGCTTATTTTACATTAGCGGGGTTACCCAGCGTTGCTCGAGACCGTATAAACTATGACAAAATTGAAGTTAATTTCGAACATATCTGCTATTCTTAGGATAGGGGAATTTTTAATGTTCCTGTATCATTTGCAATTTCGAGCAAAAGATTTTTTTACCTACCTAGAACATGGATGAAATAATTGTACCCTCCGTAGTATAGGTAATTTGCAGCACGTATATGAAATAATTTTACCTTCTTGAGGACGGGTAATGTACAACACATATTTAAAATAAGTTTACCTATTCTCAGACGGGAAATTTAAATACATATATGAAACAATTTAACGTACTCTCGACAGGTATTGTACAACATATATGAAATAATTTAACTTCTCACCAAGGCAACCATAATTTTTTTAAAAATGAAGTCATGTTTAGAAGATGGATCATTATGATTTCCAAATTAATACATAAATACATTGCCTTGGTTAATGATTAGACAAGCCTTACTTTGCCATAAATTTCAACATTATTGGAGTTCTTTCCTTGCTCACTAACGGCACCATAATTTTAAGAAAAAATATGTCATTTTTGGAAGATGTCTCAGCAGGATTTTCAAATTTATACATGAATACATTGACACGGTCAGTTATTAGACAACCCTTACTTCATTATAAAATTCAACATTACTGTGCTACATATTCTTTCCCCACTACCGACAACATAATTTGTTGGAAAAAAAGACGTCATTGAAAATTCAGAAAAAAATATAGATGACCCCCAACAGAAACTTGCCTAGTTCCCCTTCACATAAGATATTTCTAGTGGCTTGATGCCTTGTCTGGATCCATTTCAATAAAAAAAATTCTAGTGGGTTCATGCCTTGTTTGGGGCGATTTTCATGAAAAATTTCTAGTGGCTTCAAGCCCTGTCTGAAGCGATTATTAATAAAACATTTTCAGTGGCATGATGTCTTGTCTGGAACGATTTCTATAAGACATTTCAAAAGGCTTTGTGTTTTGTATGGAGCGATTTCAATAAAAGCTTTCAAGTGGCTCCATGCTTTGTTTAGAGTAATTTCAAGAAAAACTTCCAAGTAGATTCATTCCTTGTCTAGAGCGATTTTAAAGACATTTCAAGCGGCTTCATGCCCTGTCCAGCGCAATTAAAAAAATGAAGTGGCCTCTTGCCTTGTCTGGAGTGATTTACATATAAACTTTCAAATGGCTTCATGCCTTGTCTTCAGCGTTTTTCATAAAACATTTAAAGTGGCTTCATGCATTTTCTGGAGCGATTGTAAGAAAAACTTTCAAGTGACTTTATGTCTTGTCTAGAGCGATTTTCCATAAAAAATTTCAGTGGCGTCATACTTTATCTAGAGCGATTTCCATAAAAAAGTCTAGTGGCTTTTTACCTTGTCTGGAGCACTTCCCATAAAACATTTAAAGTTGCTTCATGCCTTGTCTGCAGCGAAATTTACAAACAAATTAAGTTGCTTTATGCTTTGTCTGGAGCGAATTTCATATAACATTTACATGCTGTGTCTGGGGCGATTCTTATATAAAATTACTAGTAGCTTTATGCCTTGTCTGGAGCGATTTCCATAAAAAATTCCAAAGCTTTGTTTGAAGCGATTTTTATAAAACATTTCAAGTGAAGCGATAAAAAAAGTCAAAGCGGCTTCATGCCTTGTCTGGAGCAATAACAAAAAAATTAAAGTGGCTTCAACCTTTCCATAAGACAATTCAAGTGGCTTCATGCCCTGTCTCGAGCGATTTCCATAAAACACTTCAATGGCTTCATACCTTGTCTAGTGCTATATCCATAAAACATTCCATGTGGCTACATGCTTTGTCTGGAGTGATTTGCATATAAATTTTCTAGTGGCTTCATATTATATCTGGAGCAATTTCCATAAAATAATTTTCTAGTGGCTTCATGCCTTTTCTGGCAATTTTCATAAACAATTTCTAATGGCTTCAATCACTATCTGGAGCGATTTCAAGGAACAATTTCCAGTGCTTGGAGTGAATTCTACAAAAAAAAATTTAGTGGCTTCATATCGTATCTGGAGCGATTCCCATCAAATATTTTAAGCAGTTCATGCCATGTGTGGAGTGATTCCCACTAAACATTTCAAGTGGCTTTATGCCATGTCTGCAGCAATTCCCATCAAACATTTCAAGTTGCTTCATGCCGTGTGTTGAGCGATTTTAATAAAAAAAAACTTTTAAGTGGCTTTATGCCTTGTGTGAAGCGATTTCCATAAAAAGCATTTCAAGTGACTTTATGCCTTGTCTGGAGCGATTTCCATAAAAACATATCAAGTGATTTCATGCCTTGTCCACATCGATTTTCTTAAAAACTGTCAAGTAACGACGCTGTGCCTTCTGCCTTAGTAGATATTTCCATCTATCTCATTCAATCCCAGGTCATGCCGGGCCTTCTGTTAGTATATATCTCCATCAGTCTCATTTAATATATTAGATGACGTTATTATTTCAGCACGGCCCGTATTCCATATGTTAGTTTCTTAATTAACAGCTTGTTATGTGAAAGTACAGAATAGTTTTAAAAACTTTCCCCTCTTCGTATTAAAAATGGTATTCTAAATAACGTTAATACTTCAGCAGAATCCATATTCGGTATGTCAAATTTTTACTTCTAATATTGTTAGGTGAAAGTACAGAATAGTTTACAAAAATACCTCCCTTTCTCCATATTATGACTGGCTTTCTAAAGAATAACATTATTATTTCCCACGTTCCATTTTTCATTTATTAAATTCTTAGGTTTAAGTACAGAATAGTTAAAAACATACACTCTCCATATTAAGGATCGCTTTCTAAATAATAACATTATTATTTCAGCACGGTCTGTATCCTGCATGCCATTTTTTTATTTATTAAATTCTTATGTTTAAGTACAGAATAGTTAAAAACATAGGCTCCCATATTAAGGATCGGTTTCTAAATAATAATGTTATTATTTCAGCACGGTCCATATCCTGCATAGCATTTTTTCATTTAATAAATTCTTAAAAGAAAGTACAGATAAGTGAAAAAATATACTCTCCCCATATTAAGAATGCCTCTCTGAATTATAATGTAATTATTTCAGCGCACTCCATATTACGTATGCCATTTTTTATGTATTAAATTGTTAGGTGAAAGTACAGTATAGTGAAAAACACATGCTCCCCATAATAAGAATGGTTATCTAAATAATAACCTAATATTTCAGCACGGTCCGTAATCTGTATGTCAGTTTTTTTAATTTTTTTAATTGTAAGATGAAAGGACAGAACAGTTAAAAACACATGCTCTACATATTAAGAATATTTTTCTAGATAATATTATTTCAGCACTGTCCGTAATCCATGGGGATGACAAAAGTGATTTATCGAAATGGCAAAAATATTCAACAAAAATTAACTTCGTGAAGCCATCTTCAAAAACTGGAGCAGGATCCCTCGCACTCTCATTTCTAGCATGCTCCCCCAAATTTTTGAAGTCATCAAAAGCAGTGGGGGTAGAACTCATTATTAAGTTTGATTGTTGAATGTTTTCATACACTTTTTGTACAATTTAATAGAATTTTTGTCTCTGGTCTTATAATGTTAATCATGTGTAAAATGCCTAATTTCATAAAAATGTAAATTTTAAAAATAAATCTTTAGAATGTAGCTTTTTGTTTCCATAAACTTTTAGATTGTAGTATTGGTAACCTTAAGTTGGAAAAGTTTAAAATCTATCCTTAAAAAGTATTTTTTAAAGATTTTTAAGTGGTGTTAAATTTTTGATCGGGAGTGTATATATATATATATATATATATATAGTGACACCAAAATATATACATCATTTGGTTCACCTTTTATTTCCGGATAATTTTACCTTTTCATATTTTACTTTTAATTGACATATCCTTGTGATCACGTCAATTTAAAAACATGCTCCCATATTAAGAATGGTTATCTAAATAATAATCATATTATTTCAGCAAAGTCCGTAATCCATATTTCAGTTTTTTATTTATTAAATGGTAAGAATAGCTCAAAACACACGCTCCCCATATCAGGAATAATTTCTAAATAATAATGTTATTATTTCAACACGGTCTGTAATCCATATGCCAGTTTTATATTTATTGTTAGGTGAAAGTAAAGACTTGTTAAAAACATACACTCCCCATATTAAAAATGGCTTTCTAAATAACAGTGTTAATATTTCAGTACGCCCGTTATTTCGAATCTCAGTTTTTTATTTATTAAACTGGTAGGTGAAAGCATAGAATATTTAAAATATCCTTTCCCCATATTAAAAACGGCTTTCTACATAATGTTATTACTCCAGCACGGTTCGTATTCCATATGTCAGTTTTTATTTATTAATTTGTTAGTTGAAAGTACAAAATAGTTTAAACATATGTTCCACATATAAAAAATGGCTTTCTAAATAATAGCGTTATTATTTAAGCATGGTCTGTATTTTGCATGTCAGTTTTTTATTTATTAAATTCTTACGTGAACGTATAGAATAGTAAAAACATATGCCTCCCATATTAAGAATAGCTTTCTTAACAGTTAGTGATTAGGCAACACTTGTTTTGCAATAAACTAATCAGAAATTGGATTGAGAAACGGATACTTAATGTTAACTAATACTAAACAAAAATAGAGATAATACATGGAAAGAAATTGTCTGACCTTTTCTAAGCAGTTCAGAGATCTCACCCCCCCATTTGTTTTTCAAGGAGGAGATAATGCCTGGTACAAAACTACTTGGTTACTTGGCTAAGATCAAAGTATAGTATCTGTTCTGATGCTTCGCTTCACTTTTTTAAAGTTGGTGGAGAAGTTCTTCATGACTGAGACAATTATTTTAAATTGTTAGGAGAAAATAAAGGATAGTAAAAAAACATACCCTACCCTCCCCATATTAAGAATGGCTTTCTAACTAATAACATTATGACTTCAGCACGGTTCGTATTCCGTATGTTTGTTTCTTATTTAATAAATTGTTGGATGAAATTACAGAATAGTTTAAAAATACCTTCTCCTCCCCATATTAAGAATGGCTTCTTAAATAATATTATTTCAGCACAGTTCGTATTCTGTGTGTTATTTTCAATCCCTTCTGCCTTAAAAATATATTGGAAATAAAGTAAACATGAAATCTTAAAAATATATTTGAAATCAAATAAATATGAAATCTTAAAAATATATGTGAAATCAAGTAAATATGAAATCTTAAAAATATATTTGAAATCAAGTAAATATGAAATCTTAAAAATATATTTGAAATCAAATAAATATGAAATTTTAAAAATATATATTGAAATCAAGTAAGTATGAAATCTTAAAAATGTATTGGAAATCCAATAAATATGAAATCTTAAAATATATGTGAAATCAAGTAAATATGAAATTTTAAAAATATATTTGAAATCAAGTAAATATGAAATCTTAAAAATATATTTGAAATCAAGTAAATATGAAATCTTAAAAATATATTTGAAATCAAGTAAATATGAAATCTTAAAAATATATTTGAAATCAAGTAAATATGAAATCTTAAAAATATATTTGAAATCAAGTAAATATGAAATCTTAAAAATATATTTGAAATCAAGTAAATATGAAATCTTAAAAATATATTTGAAATCAAGTAAATATGAAATCTTAAAAATATATGTGAAATCAAGTAAATATGAAATCTTAAAAATATATTTGAAATCAAGTAAATATGAAATCTTAAAATATATTTGAAATCAAGTAAATATGAAATTTTAAAAATATATTTGAAATCAAGTAAATATGAAATCTTGATATATTTAAAATCAAGTAAATATGAAATCTTAAAAATATATTTGAAATAAATAAATATGAAATCTTAATATATATTTGAAATCAAATAAATATGAAATCTTAAAAATATATTTGAAATCAAATAAATATGGAATCTTAAAGATATATTTGAAAGCAAGTAAATAATATGAAATCTTAAAAATATATTTTAAATCAAATAAATATGAAATCTTAAAATATATTGAAATCAAGTAAATATGAAATCTTTATATGAAATCAAGTAAATATGAAATCTTAAAAATATATTTGAAATCAAGTAAGTATGAAATCTTTAAAATATATTTGAAATCAAATAAATATGAAATCTTAAAAATGTATTCGAAATTAAGTAAATATGAAATATTAAAAAAGGAGGTATATAGGTTTTTCTTTGTATTTACAAACCGTGAGTAAACTTTACGTATTATTTTATTGTTTTAATACAAAAACATAAAAAAATGAGTTCTCATCAGCTAGAATTAAGTCAAAATATCTAGCGTTCTAGTTTAATATTGTTTTCTGTATTTAGTGTGAACATGCACGTGAACGAAAATAATATCAAGTAGTGGTTAATGTACATTTTATAAGTTTAAATTTGCCGATGTCTGTACTTGATGTATGTAGACAAAGATGTCTGTACTTGATGTATGTAAACAAAGATATAACTCGCTATAAACCATCATTCGGGCATGAATGTTATTTTTTGAGAATTTCACTGATATGTGACCAGTAGTTTAAGGGTTTACCTGTTAGATATTACACACACATTTACTGTTTTATTAATATAGAAAAGTATGCCAGGTTTCACAGCAGCATTTCCAAGATATGTGGCTGTAGGGATTACATGATAGTAATGTATAGTATAGAAGTCATTTCCAACTGATCTTTCAGGTTAATGTGCCCAGGACTTACTGCTACACTGGAAGTTTAACTTTTTCCATATGTGTTTTCATATGAGTCAACAAATTGGTCTTCCATGCAAAAGAAGAGCCACATACTTCACAAAAATGTGGTTTTTCTCCCAAATATGTTTTCATATGATTCAATAAATTTGATTATAAGCACCTACTTTACAAGAATCTAGTTTTCTCTCCCGTATGTCTTTTCATATGAGTCAACAAATTGTACTTCTCTGCAAAAGAAGAACCACATACTTCACAAGAATGTGGTTTCTCTCCCGTATGTGTTTTCATATGACGTGATAAATGTGACTTCTGTGCAAAAGAAGAACCACATACTTCACAAGAATGTGGTTTCTCTCCCGTATGTGTTTTCATATGATGCAACAAAGTTGACTTCTGTACAAAAGTAGAACCACATGCTTCACAAGAATGTGGTTTCTCTCCTGTATGTGTTTTCATATGACGCAACAGGTCTAACTTCCATGCAAAAGAAGTACCACATACTTCACAAGAATGTGGTTTGTCTCCTGTATGTGTTTTCATATGACCAAACATCGTTGACTTATGTGCAAAAGAAGAACCACATATTTCACAAAAATGTGGTTTCTCTCCCGTATGTGTTTTTATATGACGCAACAAACTTGACTTCTGTGCAAAAGAAGAACCACATACTTCACAAGAGTGTAGTTTCTCTCCCGTGTGTGTTGTCATATGATTCAACAAATTTGACTTCAATGCAAAAGAAGAACCACATACTTCACAAGAATGTGGTTTCTCTCCCGTATGTCTTTTCATATGAGTCAACAAATTTGACCTCTGTGCAAAAGAAGAACCACATACTTCACAAGAATGTGGTTTCTCTCCCGTGTGTGTTGTCATATGATGCAACAAATGTGACTTCTGTGCAAAAGAATAACCACATACTTCACAAGAATGTGGTTTCTCTCTCGTATGTGTTTTTATATGACGCAACAAATGTGACATCCATGCAAAAGATGAACCACATATTTCACAAGAATGTGGTTTGTCTTCCGTATGTCTTTTCATATGATTCATCAATTTTGACTTCTCTGCAAAAGAAGAACCAAATACTTCACAAGAATGTAGTTTTTCTTTCGTATGTGTGGCTATATGATTCAAAACATTTGACTTCCTTGCGAAAGAAGAACCACATACTTCACAAGAATGTGGTTTGTCTTCCGTATGTGTCTTAATATGAATCAATAACGCAAACTTCTGTGCAAAAGAAGAACCACATATTTCACAGGAATTTGGTTTATCGCACATGTTTGATTGAATTCAAAAGTATTTTCAAAGTTTTTTTGATCACTAATCAGGAAAAGTTCTTATCTCCTAATGGGTTTCTTTTCAGTGTTGCAAATTCTGAAAATATACAATAAATTTGAACAAATTAAATACATGTGGTAAAATTTTATTTTTATTAAAAATATCCACAACATTGATTATTGATTTAATTCAAAATAAAATTAGTGTATAAGGTGAGCGATAGCAGCTAAGGTAAATCGCAGTAAAACTGTTATTTACAACTTTCTAAAGAACACTGAGAATTATGGAAAAGCAAAATACTTTGGTAGGCCCCCAAAATCTCTCCTGCATTGAGTTGCAGAATCAGATGGGTTGATATGAATGACAGAGGACTTTCTTCTAGTCAAATTAAGGCGGTTACAGATGTTGATTGCAGTCTAATAACAATCAGACGCCACCTACAACAAAAAGGCAGGGTAAATAAAAAGTGTAAACAAATTCTTCGATTGCTTCCACGTCACAAAGTTGAATACTAAATCTGGGACCTTGAGAAGTGGGAGAAGTCCTGTTTTCTAATGAGAAAAAATTCAATTTAGACAGTCCTGATGGGTTCAGCGATATTGGCATGACAAAACCATGCCCCTTGAAATTTTCTCCACACATCATAGTAGTGGAGGGTCCGTAATGGTGTGGGTGCCTTTTCTTAAAGATGGGGCGATGGAGCTCCAGGTGATGCAGGGTCGTCAGACAGCAGCTGGTTATATTAGCATGCTACAAAAAGCATCTTTGATGATGGAGGGACATCGTTTGTGTGGGGATGGATGGTTATTCAAACAGGTTAATGTTGCAATCCACACTGCAAGACGGACTTTGAGCTTTCTACAAGAAAATGGAGTCCATCTCCTGGGACATCCTTCATGCTCACTGGACTTGAATCCAATTGAAAATGTTTGGGGATGGATGACAAAAATGGTTTATCGAAATGGCAAACAATATTCAAGAAAAATGAACTTCGTGAAGCCATCTTCAGAAACTGGAGCAGGATCCCTCGCACCTTTATGGAAACCCTTATTTCTAGCATGCCCCCCAAAATTTCTGAAGTCATCAAAAGCGGTGGAGGTAGAACTTATTATTAAGTTTAATTGTTGAATGTTTTCATACACTTTTCATACACTTTTTGTACAATTTTATAGAATTTTTGTCTCTGGTCTTATAATTTTGCTCATGTGTAAAAAGCCTAATTTAATAAAAATATAAATTTTAAAAATAAAACTTTAGAATCTTTTTGTTTCTATAAACTTTTAGACCTTATGTCAGAAAAGTTTAAAATCTATCCTTAAAAAAGTATTTTTAAAAGATTTTTAAGTGGTCGTAAATTTTTGATCAGCAGTATATATATATATATATATATATATATATATATATATATATATATATATATATATATATAGTGATATCAAAAAAGTCGTCACTTGTAATTTTTTTCCCAAAACTACAAATTTAAGATAAATTAAAGGTAACTGTCTAAATAACCTATACATCATTTGGTTTGCCTTTTATTTCCCAATAATTTTACCTTTTCATATTTGACTTTTAAGTGACATATCCTTGTGTTCACGTCAATTTAAAAATTAACTTCTAATCGGGAAAGCAAAAAGAAACTCCATGCAATTGAAAATTGTTATTTAAATGTAACTGTAGAACATTAATGCAACACAAACACAACAGGAACACAATGAACTTGTTAATATTTAATAGAACAGCCACCATGCCATTTGACAGTCTGCAATTTTTTGGGATTTTCTCTGAATTAGTCTGTGGCAATACTGTGGTGAAAGAGCATGCTACTTCTCTTCAATCCTTATCCAAAATTCTTCCAGATTTGAAATTTTACCATTGAGTAGCTGTTGCTTTATGTATGGCATACGTTTGCTAGATTAGAGGTGTGAAGATTCTGCAGGCATATTCAAACACGGAAAATCATTCTCTTCAAGGAACATCTTTGCATTGCCAACTGTGTTAATGGAGCATTATCGTGTATGAAGATAGTATTATCATCCAAGTATCAGTCAAAGTAGTGTAGAACAACATATCATTATACTTTGGTTAATTAATTCGACCTTGCAAGCGAAATATAGGCCCTGGACGATTGGCACTAATAATGCCAATATCAAAACTGAACTTCTATCAGCTTGCATCGTTGAAACTGTGCAGCTGGCATTAATGTTTCTTAACGCCGATTACTTGATTAGATAAACCAGAAAGGTGGAGATCACAAAGAGAAAGTCGAAGCATATATTGGCCCTTGACCACTAATTAATTATAGTTAAATCTGTCCGTTTTCTAAATGTTTTTAGATTCTCATATTGTGAACATCTTTGTTGATGTCATCCCAAACAATCTGTTCACCATTAGTTATGAGGATGATATAATTGTCCAGTCCTTCCTCAGTGTGCATCATAGTTTTGGTTCAATTGTTCAGTGTGATACAAAAACTGACATTTTTAATTGATTGCCATTCCAAGTGATGTTCAAGTTCCTGGTTGCTTAAATGAAACAACAATTACCGTTAGAGATACTTTGCTAGGTTTAAATGATGATATTTTAAGCTAGGTTAAAGCTCAATTTTTGCTGCAGAGATTTTGCCTTCTCGATTTTGTTATTTTTTAAATTAATATGAACACTACGATACTTCAATTAAATGTCAAATATGAACAGGTACAATTATAAAGGAATAAAAGATAAATCAAATGATGTATAAGGTTGTTAAAACAATTACATGCAATTTAGCTTAAATTGGCAGTTTTTAAAAAACACAAGTGCAGACTTTCTTTTTGGTGTCACTATATATACGGATGTATAGAAACTTTTTACTGTTTATTACTGTATTATGTATAATTAATTGTTCCCATATCGTGTTAAATACTTTATTAGGGTAGATTGTTTGCCTTTTAAATCATATATTCTGCCATAACTGGTTTTTCAATCTCTTCAATGTTTTTTTAATCTTACTGTAAGTGAGTGACATGGATTACATTTGTATAACTTTCAACATTTACATGGAATCTCTTTGTCATGATTTTTCCATAACCCATTTGACATGCACTCTTTACTACTAACCTGACGTTTTAAAAATGACAAATTCTTTCATCTTTTCTGCCATGTCCTTTGTACATGATATACAAACTTTTATTCGTATAACATAATGGCAGTATTCAGAAGAGATTTGACTATCTTGCTTTCTGGTGGAGAGTTTTTCTTAAGCTTTCCACCTCATTTTAATATGTATTGTTATTAGTATAATAGTATATTTTTATTAGTATGTATTGATTTTGCACGGTGTTTTAGGAAACAGACAGTTTCTTTACATTATATAGATTGCGAGGATTGAACTGTTATACTGGCTACATATTTAAAGACATATAGAGTGTTATTAGAGTCTTTTAATGATGTAAACCCCATGTGGCATGAGATGACTTGGAAAATAAGAAACAAGAGTTTGATTTGGAGTGGTATTATTATTTTGTTCTTTCGTCAGTAGCACTTTGTTGTTATAATGGAGTAGTATCTATTTTCAAATTTTGTGCAGGGATTGACTTTACTATTGAAAAAAGGCAATGGAGTCAGTAACAATATAAATAAGAGGGACATTTCTTTTTAGGAAAATAGTGCTGTTGGGAAATAAAAGAGACAGTGGAAAAAAGGAGGTGGATTATTGAAATCTTGTGGTATTTCAGGGTGACCGGAGTAGTGGATGAGGAAAAATGTCAGAAGGCCCTTGCAAAAGTTAAATGGAAGATCTGGCTCGACATAAGGAAAGAGTACGAAGAAAATCCCATGAAGGTTTTTCACATGAGACAGTGGATTCTAGTTGCGGCTATGGGTCCAGCCAGTCCCCAAAGATATGGAGACATAAAAGAGGAGTAAGAGACTAGTACATGAAGTAAAGAGAAGTAAATAGGCAGGTAGATAATTAGATATTAGTTATTGTGGCGAGCTGGGCCATATACAGAGATTCAGCAGGAAGCATATCCAAGAAAACAAGGGCGCTCCATTTCTGTGATGCCTTATAAATGGAACAAGGGCATTGGTAATATGGACGCATCAAATTCCTTTTCAATAAGAATTCAGGGAAAGAATTATAGAGCTTTGGTGAATAAGGGAGCAGAGGTGTCAGTAATACATTTTTTAAAGCACTCAGACAGAGACATAACTATGCGATAAAAACATTTGTTTAAGAACAGCTAATGGGTCCCAATTAATTGTAGAAGGGATCCTTCGATTAAGATTAGGAATAGGAAGTCAGTCTATCCACGAGGACTTCTTTGTTACAGAGAATCTCAGTACAAGTGTCATACTATACCACAACTAAAGAAAAATGGGTTAAGATGTACTTTGATTTAGAAGCAATAAGACTATTTGATGAGTATATCGCTCTGGAAGATGATGTCTATATTTCATCAATAGTTCAGTTAGCACAGAAAATTACATTAAAACACCAGCATCTGCATACATACTTGAGAAGGAGCTGCAAAATAACTAAGTGTAGTGTGACTGGTAACATTATCGAGATTACCATGAATGATGAACAAAAGAGAAAAAATTTGAAGGGAATAAAAATACCCCAAGAATTAAAGTTGGAAGTTGATATGTTGTTGAAGTAGAATAGAGATTCTTCTTGGAAAGAACCGATACACTGGAGAAGCGTATCAATACTGGAAGGCATGAACTCATACTGAGACGCCCGTATTGAAAACCACTAAAGCAATAAAAGTTGGTAGACTTACAGAATAGACGAAATGATGTGGATAGGTGTAATTGAGACATTGAATAGCCCGTGGAGTTTTCTAGTAGTGTTAGTGGAAAAGATTGTGTGTATATTTCCGGGCTTATAACAAAGTCACAAAGAAGTATGCCTGAGCATTACTGGTCATTGACGATATACTAGTCTTTTTCTCAAAAATAGGTCTAAAGTCAGGGTAATAGCAGCTTAAATTAAATTAAATTAAGTAAGGACAATAAAATTTAAGCTGTGTTCACCTATCACCAGGGTTTATTTCAGTTTAACCTGATGCCACTCAGGCTTGCAAATGTATCCAGGGTCTTTCCGGAATTAATGTCCATAGTTATAGAGTTACAGCAAGATTATACATTACCGTATTTGGATGATATTTTAAGATTCTCAGATACGAACATATAAATAGGGTACTAGCCAGTTTATGCAATTTATTTAATTTTCTCAGATACGATGGAAAGTCACTTAGAGATTTCTAGGAGAGAAGTACAGTATCTGTGGTTCAAAGTAAGTGAACAGGGTATAGAGCCAGACCATAACAAAGTCAAATCGATAAAATTAGAGATTTCTTCAACATCACGTCATATTATCAATGATTTATCAAAAAATTTTGTTTGCCTTTAATGTTTGCCTAAAAACGAAGTTTGCAGATATGGTTATATTGGCGTATTTTGATCCTGAAAAGGACAACCGGCTGTACACAGATGCATCCAATCATGTATTTGGGGAATAACGGTCGCAAATTGTCATATGATCAAAGGAAGAGCAAAGAGGTTGACAAGCCAATTTACTAGTTATCACATAAAGTTAATGATAAAATCGAATCAAAAAAGTTTGCGTCATATAAAAGGGTTGAGTGTTCATCAGTATCGCCTGAACGTTCTATAATTTCGAGTGTAGATTCAAGAGGCAGATAGGGGATTTTTTAGATTTAAAGATGCGGCTGAACAATGGTAAATCATCTATAATGGAAAAAAATAATTCATAGTGAAAGACGAGATGATGTCGAAACTCAACGACAAACTATTGATAAGGTTATATGTACCGTCGCATCATAGAAAAAGACTGTGCAGTACGATGACAATAATGGTCACATGGGCATGGAAAAGATATTTCACGCCAATAAGTAAAAGTATTTCTGTCCGTGTTCATTTAAGGAGGTGAATGAATACGTAGGCAAATATATTTCATGCCAAACCAGAAACTTGAGAAAGCAACAACTACAAATGCAGAAGTGTGGTTTGCCTCGTTTTCCTTTCACAAAACTGATATTGGATATTTCCAGGCCCTACCCTACACTTTCAGGTAACTAGTACATAGTGATTTTCATCGATATGTATAGTGCTTGGCCAGAGGCTTTTGTGATCCCTAATAAGAAGGCAGAAATGGTGGTGCATCTGTTGTTGGATGAGATTTTCCCAAGATTCAAGGTACACCTCCAGTTGTTAACAGACAATGGGTCCAGAAATGTTAACAAAGTGATGAAGAAGGCATGGGAAGACCTCAAAATACATCATGTGACCACATCATTTTATTTCCCCTAAAGTAACAGAAAATAGAAAGATTTCATAGGATGATGTATGACATTTTAGCGAACAATAAACAGTCATGGCATTTATACATAAACCAAATGTTGGCGACTGTCAGATTCCATGTGAGCGAAATAATGAAATTCTCACCATACTTCTTGGTCTACAACAGAGACGTTATCCTGCCATTGGATAATATATTAATGCCTTGTAGAGTATGCTATGGGGACGAGCAACACGAGATCGCTCTAAAAGATATGCATCGATCTTTTACTTTAGTAAGGGATAACATTCAGGAAGCTAGGAAAAAACTGGTAGAGAACTCTGATAAGAAAACAAAGTCAATGGATTTTAAGATTGAAGATCTGGTTTATTATGTTAGAAAACATATTATGTGGTTATATAAGATTACGTAGCATTTGATGGGCTCCATGAGAACGTGCATGTGTAACATCTGTGGACAACGTCAATCAAGGAATGGGAAATTCCCAGCATGGAAAGACCGTTATGAAAGAGCGTATGAGTTGGATAGAAATTCAGGCATAGTACAGGCTGTTATCTTAATATCAAAGACGATATTAGGATCCGTTCAGAAAGGCCTAAAGTAGGTTCAGTGTTTGGAAGTGGGGAAGAGGAACAAGTGAGATGGAATTGTTTAGATTGGGTAAGATCTATTTTCTGTTTTTAAAAGAATATTCCTTTCTCGCGTTCGTTCCATGCATGATTAAAAAAGTAATTGAAAGTGATTATGAGAAAGACAAAAGAAATTGATTTTTAAGTTGACACAAAAAGAAAGCAATTGCACAAGTTTGGACTCATCTGCAGTGGTCAAAAAATGGAAAAGAAGGTGATGAAAAAAAGACACATGCATGAAAGGGCATTTCTGAGAAACATGTTCGACACCAAAGTTATATTTTGAAACACAGTAAAGTGCATTGTTGGAAATTACTGGAATAAATTCTTGTGTATCCACTTAAAAAATGCTGAGTCATATTTCAATGTCCTTCCTTATTTTTGTTTCTGCGATGGTACCAGAAAATGTGCAGGTCTGGGTTTTGAAATGTAATAACACTGTTCGAGTGTAAGAGCCACATTAAATACTTTCATCTCTATAAATGATTAGTGAAATTCGAAACCAAGATCCCAGTGACTGTGGCAGTTGCTTTATTACTGAGCCATAACCAAAAACAGCATATCAAGTCTAGGTGGAAACCATTATTTCTATAGCAGCAGCACCGACACCTGACGGTTTGAGATTTTGAATTTTTGGTTTATAAGCTGTGCTGATTGCTGCTAGCAGTCAACTTCCTTTCTAGTTTACCATATAAAAGGCCATTTCTCAGGCAAGTTGTGCAGATGACAACATTCATAAAACGATTAAACATTGGCAATCCTCTCTTCTATTCCAGCTCTTGGACTGACAACACACTGAATGGTGATTCTACTAACTCATTTCCCTGTTTCATTGGCATAGAAATGGCAACAGTCTGCATTGCACAATTGACCATCAACAATAAAACCATCAGTTTTGCCATTTTAGCTTTTATTTCCTTTATTTTTTGTTACATTACTAACTCTTCGAAGTACACACACACATGCTAGCCAAGTCAGTTACACACATGGACCCATTCTATAGCCAATCCTTTTCTTCTTTTTTACATTTTTACTAACGAATAAAATTAATAAAATTGTTTTTAAATGTTAGAATGAGACAGAATAGTTTGATTTCATGTCATCTCACTTTTCAAAACGGAATTAAAGTTAATGTGTACTATCACAATCCGGTAAGTAAATATGAAACTTCCATTATTGCAAGGAAAAACAAAAACAATTTAATGTTCAACAAAATAAAAAATAATTACACACACATGCTAGCCAAGTCAATTACAATTTTCCCTACACAAATTCAGAACATCCACTTATGAAAGCCTCATTAATAATAACTCTAAACATTTCATCTATCACATTTAATTGCTTGATTGGTTGAAACATGGACTCATTCTACAATCCTTTTCTTATTTTCTACATTTTTACTAACGAATAAAATTGATAAAGTTGTTTTTCAATGTTAGAATGAGTCTTTCTATACTACAATCCTTTCAGCAGATAAATATAAATTAGCAATTTATTCTTAAACTAACAATTTCTCGGGTGAATTCGATACAGATGTCAAAAACTTCCAACTTTAAAACTTGAAACTGTTGTCAAAACATCACACTCCAAAACTCGACACTCTATTGTGAAAACTTCCAACTTAAAAATTCAACACTCTTTCAAGTTAACTTGCACATGACTACGCACATAGCACACCTTTATCCAACTTGTTCTTCTGTTTGTTTCACAAACGTTTTTATTCACCCATTTCATTTGCTTAGAAATAGTGAGTCTGTATTGCACAAGTGGCCGTCTGTTAGAGAATAACAAGGCAGAAGCAGAAAATTATACATAGTAACATGTCAACAATAAAACCAACTGATATTTTAACCTTTCTTTGTTTTGTTACACAACTAACACTTTGAAGCACACACACATGCTAGCCAAGTAAGTTATGATTTTCCTTACACAAATTCAGAACATCCACTTATGAAAGTCCCATTAATAATAACTCCAACCTTTTCATCTATCACAGTTAATGTTTCATAAAATACAAAATAGTTTAATTTTATGTCATCATCACTTTTCAAAACGTTAAAGGGTACTATCACAATCCGGTAAGTAAATATGAAATTTCTATTATTGTGATGAAAAACAAAAACAAGTTTTCAACATGTAAAAAATACATGTAAAGAAAGAAAAATGTTATTGGTACGTATCATTTGGACTATTGTTCTCATCTTAAGTGTTATTTTTACAATGTTTGCACAATAAATAACACTCAAGATGAGAACAGTAGTCTTAATAATCTAAATAAGACAAAGAATCATTCCTCATCTAAAGAAATTCAGAACCGTAATATTGTAATTTGTTTAAAAATCATGATTACTTTTTAATTTAATCAAAGCTATTTGTAAGGTTTGTTGAATGTATTTTTGAGAGAACTTAAAAATACATAATAATAAGTTTCTTTAATTATCAGCATTCTTTAAACAAACGAACAGAAAATTTAATAACTGCATTTCCAAATAAATTAACAGGAAAACTCAACAAGAATAGAAACATAATTTAAAAAAATGAGAAAACAATAACTGCATTACTTAATTTGTGAAATTTGGCTAAAAAAAGTCGATGTTTCCAAAATGGGGGTTCGATTTACTAGAGTGTTGTATTAGAAACAGAGTACACCTAAAAATAGTAAATACTGAATTCTTTTTTATATATAATCTGGTAGATTACTGAGTATTAGACTTCGTTGAAAAAAGATAAAAAAAAAAGATGACAATAAAAAATATACACAGTGGAAGGGTACAACTTCCATACGTGCATCGAGCATTTTTTTTTTACCTTAAACATATGAATCAGTGAAAAACATTTAAATTTAAAAAATTGAAAAAAAGAAAAAATTATAATTATATGTTATTTTAGTCCACGTCAAAAATCTTTCCAATCCTCCAAAAAAATCTTTACAATGACGACTTTTTTAAGGTTTTCAGGAGTTATATACTTTAAAAGTGGCGCAGAGAAATATTTTTCATGATATAACAAAATTATTTTTTTTAAAGTGGGGGATCACTTTTCATTATAAATTTAATGTCAAATGAGCATCCACTTTATGGACACCTAGTAAAGCGCAAAGCGGACACTTTGTTTTTGTTTGTTTTTTTCTGATTTCATGTTTCAATAAAGACACAGGGACATTAAAAAACAAAAATCAAGAAAATTTTTTATCAATTCTGTACGTGAAAACGCATACAGAATTAGCCACCACTGATAACATAAAGAATTACGTATTGACCGTTTTTTGTATTTTTAATTCAGTATTGAAAACAAAATCTGATAAATTAATGATCATTCGATAATAATCCGATGCAGAAAAAGATGAAAATAAAAAATACACTTTACTTTAAACATATGAATCAGTGAAAAACATTTAAATTTAAAAAATTGAAAAGAGAAAATTTATAAATAAATAGGTTGTTTTAGTCCACATCTAAAAGCTTTGCAATCCTCAAAAAATATTTTACAATGACGACTTTTTAAGGTTTTCAGGAGTTCTGAAAACGAATATATACATTAAAAGTGGCGCAGAGAAATAGTTTTCATGATATAAAAAAATTACTTTTTCAAAAAGTGGGGGATAACTTTTCATTATAAATTTAATGTAAAATGAGCACATACTTTATGGACATTTAGTAAGGCGGGCCTTTTTTTTTTTAAATTTTTTGTTGTTTTTTTTCTGATTTCATGTTTCGATAAAGACAAAAGGATATTAAAGAACAAAAAAAAACAAGAAAAATGTTATCAATCCTGTACGTGAAAACGCATACAGAATTGGTCACCACTGATAACATAAAGAATTACGTATTGAACGTTTTTTTATGTTTAAGTCAGTATTGAAAACAAAATCTGATAAATTAGTGACCATTCGATAATAATCCGATGAAAAAAACATGAAAATAAAAAAATACTCATACGTGTGCCATGTAGTAATACTTACGTTTTTGTTTTATAATCTGCTTTCGATTAACTTTATCTGCTTTTATAAAGGAAACGATTTTTCAAATGTGATTGACTTTACAAGCTCAACTTAACATTCAAGATGACGAACGGAAGAGCAAGTTCGCAGAAAACAAAATTGAAGAGGAAAAATAAAAAAGAAATCATCTCGAAATAGAGCCGATCTATTTGGTGAATATCACGGATAAAATTAGTATTATTTTATTTAACATTTTAATATTTACATGAGAGAGAACAGATTACAAGTTTAATTTTTTTATTCTCTAATTCGTTGCACGTGCAATTTAATGGCTGACACTGATTTAAAGCCGCCTTTTCGTATTTTTATTTATTTATTTATTTTATATCCCTGATTTTTTTAAATTGTTTGAAACATTTAAGCCTAAAGTTAGTTTGATGTTTGTGCAGTTTACCAAACTCATTAAAAATGAAGATATTGGTGAACATTAGTTAATCATATATATATATATATATATATATATATATATATATATATATATATATATATATATATATATATATATATATATATATATATATATATATATATATATACATTATCGTGTTAAATCTCTAATTCGTTGTAGGTGCAATTTAATGGCGGGAACAGATAACTTAACATATTTTTGAAAGCTTATCAATGATAATATGATAAGCCTTATCATATTTTTTAATCGTGTTTTAAAGATTAAAGCTTAAAGTTAATCGATGATATTGACTGGTTACTTAAATTCGGTTCAAGGAAATAATTTATCCCGAATTCTCCTAAGACAGCAAAACATCGAATCGGAAATGTAAATATGAATCGAAACGTTTCGTTTCTCCCCCCGCCCCCCCCCCCAATTTTCTCAGTTTTTTATTATCGAAATGAAGCGAAACAGCTTTATTTTTATTTTTTTTTTGTCTCTTTTTTTTATCGAAATTAAATTTGTTTTTGTTTTCCTTTTATTTTTATTTTATTTCATTTTTATTGTGAAAGAAAAAGGGGGGGTTAATGATTGCTCACGAGAGGGAGAGCGTTGTGCATTTACCTTGCTTACTAACAAAAAGAGACTGCCTTTTTAAAGCTTTTTTTTTCACAGGTCAGGTGACAGTTAATCACATGACCTTTTTGTTATTTAAAGGGAGATTCTTCCCAGTCATTGGATTCTTAGGGAAAATTAATTTTTTTTTCACATTATTAGTTTTTTTTTTTTTTTGGAGGGGGGTCTTCTATATAAATAAAGGTTCCACCCTCAAATTTAAAATTACTACTACTAAGGTTTTTCTGGCTGCTGAAAGCGAAAACAACGTTTAAAATTTCAGGAAACAAATATTTTTTCAGACATGAAAAAATTATCGTGTGAAAATGAGGAGGATCACCTTTTTATATTAATGTAACGTAAAATAAGCACCCTCTTTACGGCCACCTTTTGCGGGGGGGGGTAATTTTCTTAAGAGGGTGTTTATTTGGTAATTGTGACCAACCAACCAGCAAAAATGAGCGTTTGTGCGTACAACAACGACCACTAGTTATAACAAAAAAATGTTTTAAAAAAATACATTTTTCTCAGTTTTTATTAATGAAATGAAATGAAACAGCTTTGTTTTTTGTCTCTTTCTTTTGTTATCGAAATGAAATTTGTTTTTGTTTTCTTTTTATTTTTATTTTATTTTTATTAGTTTTTTTGGGGGGGGATTCTATTTAAGTAACGATTCCACCCTCAAATTTAAAATTACTGGAGATTACTTTTCTATATTAATTTAACGTAAAAACTGTTTAAAAAATATACATGAAAAAAAAAAGTTGTAATGAAAATGTTTTCCTGGTGGTGTCAGAAACTGACAAATTCAAATTTAGAAATTAAATTTATTGTAAAACATCCCTTGAAATATAAATATTAGTTTTCTGGTACTATTTCAAAGATAATTAATAAAATAAAGTCTTAAGATATTTATTGGATTTAAAAAAAGAAGACATTGTTTTTAGAAAAAAGCTTAATTACTCCCCACCCATCAAAGAAGAAGTTCGTAACAGATCCAGCTTTGCTTAATCAAAACAAAAGATAACGCGTCGCTCATAAGTTCTATAACCCTTCCCCCCAAAAAAATATCAGGAAGTCCATTTTATTTTATAACTAGGGCTGTGACAAGAGAACCTTTTTATCATTGTTTTGACTCTCGAGTATATATCCGACACAGTTAATCAACCAAGAACCACATCACTCTATTGTTCGAATTTTTTTGTACCAATAATAGTGCCCCCCCCTGTTTACATTTATTATATTTTATCTGGTTCTTGTATTTGATTTTTTTGTATTTCGTATCTGTAATAATTCTTAGTTTCATACATTTTGGGTTTGATGAGCCAAGCAAGGATTTCAGCCTCTTTTTTGGTTGCAGCGGTGTGGAGAGTGGATGCAGGTTCATTGCCCAGCGCAGACAAGGAATTTTGAAGCCTCCTTCAAAGAAGAAAACCCGGCAAGAATACCACGGATATGCGACGAGGCATGCTTCTGAAAACTATCTACGTGACTATGGTCTGCACGTATTTGGAAGGAGTATAATTTTTTAAAAGGTTTCTATTTTGTGTGGTTATGGTTTGCACGTAAATGGAAGGAAAGAAATTTCAAAAAGGACTTTAAACGAATAAAAAAGAAAAAGGCACTATCTTACTGGCTTTTAATTTGTGAGTACGCTCCTAAAATTTATTACATATGAGAGTGTGATTAGAAACTACTATTTTGAATCTTATTATTGTATTCGTTCATGGATACAGCATCTTCATTATAAGAACCAGTGTTTTTTTTTCATTATATGTTACCTTGGCGTTTTTTTTTAATTTAATGCCGGCGAAGGGAAAACTTTGCAACTAATTTTATTGTGAATAAAATCTCTTTTTCGTTTCAAACAAGACCTTTATATTTTATTCTTTACCCCCCTCTTTTACTCCATGCTTTTATTTTTTTTCAGGCTAGTTACTTTCGCGTCAAATTTATCTGGAAACAAGATAAATTTCCGACATTTTGCAAATTTTTTATTCCCTTTTTCGGAACACTTTGAAAATATAGTGTATTCTTTTTTCATCGAGATATGTTTTAATTCTCTTTCTGTAAATGCATTTTGCAAAAGTTTGTCTCTTTATTGAAAAGTAGTTTGGGAAATTTCTGCTTTTATTTGAAAGCATTTGGAAAATTTTGTCCCTATATTTAATGCATTTTGCAATTTTCCCCCCTTATTAAACACATTTAGCAAATTTTTGTCCCTTATTTAAGACACTTTGAATGTTAAGTGTGCCCTTTACTAATCGAGATAGGTTTTAATTCTTTTTCTTTCAAGTTAGGATTAAATTTAACCTCTTTAAATTTCTGCTACCTCCGCTACCTGACACTATCAATTTGTCTCTTAGATTCGTTCGACTACTGTGAATTTCTTCCGTTATTTAAAGGCATTTTCCAAATTTATTTTCCCTTATTTAGAAGCATTTTGTAAGTTTACTGCTTTTATTTGAAGGCATTTTGTAAATTCATGTCCCTTATTTAAGATTACTTTTCAAATTAAGTATATCTTTCCTATGTCGAGACCCGTTTTATTCTCATTCTGGCAATGCGTTACTTAGCTAGGGTTAATACACTGGCCCACTTGTTGACTCTTTCTGTTGCCCCCACCGTACCCCACGCCTGTATTTAGAAACGGTCTGTATAGATATTTCAACTACTAAATTCCCTTCCCACTTAAGTTGTAACTTGGCATGTATCTCAACGTCCCATTAAAAGACACGGCGCCTACTATGTCCTTAGTTTAGAAAACGTGTAATGTAATTTTGTATGTTTCGAATATTCGACATTAGCTTAACAAAGAATCCTGAATTTAACATAGTACGTCTGTACAGGGACTGCAATGTTATATTTAGTTTATTCTTGAATTTAGCATTTTTATGTACGTCTAATGTCTTTATTTATATCTGTCTAATATATTTTACGTACGCCTAGCACACAGTTTTGCACATATTTTCCTTATAAAAAGAGATTAAGGAATACATATATACTTTCCTTTTACTACTTTTTAAAATTGAAGTTGTAAATTTCGTAACCATCTTTCGAAATATAATCTACATTTTAATTGCATTAGTGTAAATTCCACGGGTATTGCGATTTATGTTGGGAGAAACTATAGCATTTTCTTCCCTAGTCAGCGAATAGGAGATCCTGCTAGACTGAGGTAATTTTATTTTTCGTCCTAATTCAGCGTGTTCGATATTTTTTGGAAGCTGGATTTTCCCCACTTTAAGAAACGACTTTTATCTAACTATACCCTCGTGGGGTGCCTAGTAAATAGAGATGCTGTGTCCGAAACCGAACGATATTATCACTGATATTGTATTATGTGTTGAAGTCTACTTTACCTAAAACTTGTTGCATTCGCATATGTGCGATTACTTTCGTATTTTATTGTAGAAAACGATTTCTTATATGTTGAAGATATTTAAAATTTTCAATAGCGAGTTCATACTGATTTGTTTTGCGGACTGTGTTATTCAAAGAGTTTGTGAAAAAACAATTCCCCTTTCTTTACCTTGACCCGTATTTGCATTTGGTTATTTGAATTCGTTTGAAGATACACATGTGACATAAGTGGCATGTACCCTCCCCCGACGTAGTATATTTAAACTCTCTTCCCACTTTTTTCCTAGGTTAAATTGCAGTGAGGATATTGCTATAAAAGTGTTAAACGTTATTCATTTTCTAGTCAATTAACTTCCATATAGAAATTTGCATTTTAAATCCACTTAATTTTAATTTTGAGTCATAGTGACCCTTTTAATTTGTAACTGGGGATTGTAGCCCTTGATATTTTCACGGTTCAACATGCTGTATTAGTCTTGTTAGTTTTGTGCTATGAAGAAAGAATTTTATGCAAATACCTTTGTAACCTTTGTGTGTGCATTTTTTGTGTAAAATATTTGAACGCCTATTTTTTGTATTTGATTTGATTTAGTTTATATTTTTGAAAAAAAACAAACGCTGCACGATGTTGGTCACTCGTTCTTCCGGATTTCTTGTAAGGAAACGAAAGTTTTATTTAGGGAAGATTACCGTTGTCTTATATTTGTTGCGGTTGCAGAAGGAATTACCTAAGCCTTATTTTATGTCAATGAAAGCCGATGTTGATGAATGGTTAGCATCGGTAGATAATATAACTGAGTAGTCAGGTGTTCCTTTTGTGAGGACGTGGACTGTTCGTTTCTAGAAGCGGATGCTGTTAATGTTGTAGTGTGCTCGTCCCAGGTTCGATTCATTCTCTGGAGGTTGGCAGATTGTGTGGAGTGTGATTCGTTGTGCAACCCTGTGATATTCGAAACCCCTAGGGAGATGCTTGGCGAGTTACCGACTACTAGGCCCAAATGTCCAGACTCGGAAGACGATTTGCTGAGTGCTGGCAAGTTTGGCTTGGAAAATGTTGCATCTCAGTCTGAAAGCAGTGTTGCAAGTTCCACTTCAGAGGATTTGCGTAATCAGGTGCTGAAGTTTGATTTTTCTGGCAGGCAGTTTGCCAGTAATATTTTAAAGAAAACTGTATTGGGAGTGAGATTCCCAGGTATCATGAATGATACCACTCGTGTCAACTTAGTCATGACGGTGAGATATTACTCAGGTCATGTAGTTCTGACAATAGCCAGTAGTTAAAGGACAGGAGTCTATCCTGTGTGAAAGTGCAAGTTTTGTGCACTTCTTTAAGTGCTAATATTTGCACTGTGAGAGAAATTCTCCATCAAGGATATAGGACAGAAAGCACTATATCCACCTGTGAACGTGTAAAAACCAAGAGAAGAATGTTTTTTTAAGAGTTACGTGAACTCGAGTTGGACAGGGGCGTCCAGATTCAGGTTGAGTGTAATTCGATAAAGAATCCCATGAGGTATCCTGTCGAATTTGCTGACTAAATGCTGTGTAGTTCAGCTTCTCCGAGTTCCTATGAGAATGTAGGATATGTTGTGCAGAGATTACTTGCAGAACCTTCATTCTATGAAGTTGCTCCTTTAATCATAATATTTCCTGCTTTGGAGTCACATGCAGGTGTCATTGTTTTTAAATGTTTTGTGAAGATCCGCCTTGACCTAGCTTACTGCAGTATTGCAAGAGCTATCGAAGTCAAGCTCGATTTGTCCTGGGGTGTTTCTGAGGCGCTCAGGACCATCTTATACTTAGAAGTGAGTTTTCTAATGCTGAGATGTTTGTTTCAGTGCTGAACACAAAAAGATTGGATCTCTCCTTGACAGGGGTCTTCCATTAGTATTACAACTCCAGTTTCCGAGGTGTTTCTGACACATATACTCGACTTTGTTTGTTTGGCTATATGTATATGGCTATGCAAACGTTTAAAACTGTAATTGCCTTGAATAATTTGTGCAGAATTTGGGTTGAAGTTTTATTTCATTCCACCAAGTTGAAGAACCTATCAAAGCATAGGGTTGATTGGATTCGTCCCCTCTTGTAGCACCGGTGTAGATCTCACTGGGCTCTTGTGGTTACGAGGGAGCTGAGATATTTTGGTGTTCGCCAGAGATCCTATAGGGATGAGGAGGTTGGATGATAAATTATGTGATCTCCTCAAGCCTTTATACTCTTTTATATGCAAATAATTAATTATCTGGCGAAATATTCTCAGTTCAAACTTCTGTTGCAAACCTGCATCTGATCATTAGTTTTAAATTTATGAATCTAGTTAGGTACTCCTCTGTTCAAACCTAAAACATGAAGGTTTTCATGTGAATTTTTATAGAATAAGCCTATTTGAATTTTTCTGCCTTTTTGTTCTGATATTTGTTTCCTGGAGTTCTTCTGACCATACATTGTGTGATATATGTATATATAAAGAAAAAAATTTGTATTGTAAATTTTACAGGTGTCATCTAACTGTAGGTTGACTGCCATTTCCTGTTCAGAGAGAATGTTGGAATTTTTGTTTGTACCGACATTGGTGCATCCCCCGTTTACATTTATTACTTTATCTGGTTCTTATACATGTTTTTTTTTGTATTTTGTATCCATTATGATTTTTAGTTTCGTATATTTTGGGTTTGTACGAAACTCCCTTTAATTTGGAGAAAAGAGAAATGCTAGCTCCGTGATGACGTCACGAGCCCAGCACAAATTTCAGCCTCTTTTGAAATTCCGCCGATGTGGAGATTGGACGTTCGTTTCATTGCCCGGTGCTTAAAATAGAATTTTGACAAGCCTCCTTCAAAGAAGAAAACCCGGCAAGAATACTCGGGTATGCGACGAGGCATACTTCTGAAAACTATCTATGTGGCTACGGTTTTGCGCGTAATTTGAAGGAGTGCAATTACATTTCGAAATGACTTTATTTTCTGTGACAAGGAATTTTGGAACCTTCTACAAAGAAGAAAACCTGGCAAGAAAACCCCGGTTATGTGACGCGCCATTCTTCTGAAATCCATCTGCATGTTTATGGTTTGCACGCAAATGGAGGAGAGAAAATTCTAAAAGGACTTTCACAAAAAAAAGGAAAAAGGCAAGTGCCTGACTGGCTTTTAATTTGTAGGTACGCTTCACAAATTTATTTCATATGCGAGTGTGATTAGGAGATACTATTTTGAATCTTATTGTATTCGTTCAAGGATACAGCATCTTCATTATAAGAACCAGTGTTATTTTTTTCATTATATGTTACCTTGGCGTTTCATAAATTTAATGCCCACAAAGGGAAAAATTTGCAACTAATTTTATTGTGAATAAAATCTCTTCTTCGTTTCAAAGCAAGACCTTTATATTTTATTCTTTACCCCCCTTTTTATCCCATTCGGTCATTTTTTTCCCCAGGTTAGTTACGTTAACATCGAATTTATCTGGAAGCAAGATAAAATTCCGACATAACTTATTGAACCAAATAAAAGTATTAAAATACATAACTTACCCAGGTAGGTAGAAGAGTAACTTATCGGACCAAATAAAGGTATTAAAATACATAACTTATCCAGATAGGTAGAAGAGTAACTTATCGAACCGAATAAAAGCATAAAAATACATAACATCCAGGTAGGTAAAATTGTAACTCATCGAACTGAATAAAAGCATTATAAAACACATAACTTATCCAGGTAGGTAGACGAGTAACTTATTTTGCTTTGTCACTTTATTTGCTGGTTTCTCTTAACAAAACTCCCCAAAAAGGTGAATTGTTATTTTAATTATTTTGAATGCACCTAATATATATATATATTTTTTTTACAAAATATTTTTCTACTTAGTTTTTTGTTGCGGTGAAAATTGAAGATATAGAAGAAAATAATTAAAGTAATTATTGCAGTACAATTGAATATAAAAAAAAAAAACATATAAAACTAATAAAACTTGGAATACGATTTAAAAAACAGGGCGGATAAGTAAGTGCACCCAATTTTCATTATAACTTTTTTTTTTCACGTGTAATTTTTTTACAGTTAATCTCTTTAATTCAGTTTTTGCTCGTATAGATTTACTTTAGATTAATCTTTTAAACGCAATCAAGAAATAATCAGAAATCTATATTAAAAAAAAAAATAAATAAAAATACGAAAATACGGCTTTAAACACTATCAGGTTCCGCCATTAAATTGCACATGCAACGAATTAGAGAATTAATAAAGATGAAACTTGTAAGCTGAGCTCTGTCATGTAAATATTAAAATGTTAAATAAAATAATAATTCATCCGTGATATTCACCAAATAGATCGGCTCTATTTCGAAATGATTTTTTTATTATTATTTTTCCTCTTCAATTTTGTTTTCTGCGAACTTGCTCTTCCGTTCGTCATCCTGAATGTTAAGTTGAGCTTGTAAAGTCAATCACATTTGAAAAATCGTTTCCTTTATAAAAGCAGATAAAGTTAATCGAAAGCAGATCATAAAACAAAAACGTAAGTATTACTACATGGCGCAGGCGCACCGCACGTATGTGTATTTTTTATTTTCATCTTTTTTTTCATTTTTCATCGGATTATTATCGAATTGTCACTAATCTATCAGATTTTTTTGAATACTGACTTAAACATAAAAAAAAGGTCAATACGTAATTCTTTATGTTATCAGTTGTGGCCAATTCTGTATGCGTTTTCACGTACAGAATTGATAACATTCTTATTGATTGTTGTTCTTTAATTTCCCTGTGTCTTTATTGAAACATGAAATCAGAAAAAAAAAAATAATAATCCTAATGAAAATGTTGATTTATCGTGGAAAATTTTTCGCTATCGATTGTTTTTGTTTTTAATATTGACTTAAACATAAAAAACTTCTTTATCGTTTACAGAAAAATAAATAAATGAATAAAAATAAAATAATAATAATAATAATTTTATAAATTTTAGGTTTTTAAATGTTTCACAAGTCAAAATAAAAATCAGATTTTGTTTTAATGACTTAAACATAAAAAATGTCAATTTCTAAAATCTTTTAAAATTACAAATATTCTTTACAATGACGACTTTTAGAGGTTTTCAAGGATGCTGAAAATGAATAAATACTTCAAAAGTGGTGCAGAAAATTAGTTTTCATGGCATGAGGAAATTATTTTTTCGAAAAGTGAGTATCACTTTTCTGTATAAATATATATATGACAAATTTGATAGGTTTTTGGGTATGCTGAAAACGAATACCACATTAAAAATTGCTGTAAACAAGTAGTTTTATGGATATTAAGCTAAGTAATTCTTTATGTTATCAGTGGCGGCCACCAATGATAACATAAGGAATTACATTGTTTAATATTTGAAAACTCGTTATTGTCTTATTAACTAAATGTTTTATTTCCAAGAATAAGCTTCTTTTTTCTTTTTTTAAATGTCTTAATACGTGGAACGCCCTATGCATGGTAAATATCATCTGATTATTTTAAAATTAACATCAGTAGATGACACTTGATGACGTCCATGCTTGAGTTTATAAACAAGAAAAAATTAATTTCTTTTGTTTTTCTTATAATCTTTATTTCATTCCATTCCAAACGCTTCACATACTCAGTCAAAATGGTTAGCCGAAATCATCTTCCGAAGTGTCACGTATAAAACAAATCCCGAGAAAGAAATATTTTTTAAAAACAGAATTCAGATCTTATCCAACCTAACGAATTCCCTCTCACTAGTTCCTCTTCCCCACTTCCAAACTCTGAACCAACTCTAGGCCGTTCTAAATGGATCCGATTATTGTCTTTGACATCCACAATAGGTGCAGATAGGAGATAAGTTGTGTCCAAATTATTGGCAATTTTTTATGCCATGTTATGTGTCAGGACTCTCCAATCCATCAACGACCTTTCCCATTGATGTAGACTCCTTAATATTATATTTTACTGTCTTGGACATCCACAAACGATGATACAGCAGATAATTTGTTTCCAAATTATTTGCAATTTTCGATGTCATGCTATATGTCATTAACGACTTTTCCCGATTATATTACTTATATGGCATGACTCTACGATCCATTAACAGCTTTTCCCATTGATGTTGACTTCTCCATATTGAGATATCAGTTTGTTCTATGGCTCAATCACTCTCCAACTCATTGGACTTCCCTCAATCAACGTTGCCCACAGATGTTCCACGTGCAACTTCTGGAGGTTCTTATAAAAAACCAGATCTCCAATCTTAAAATCTAATGACTTTATTTTCTTATTCTTGTTCTCTATCAGTTTTTTCCTAACTTCCTGAATATTATTCCTTACCAAAGTAAAAGATTGATGCATCTCTTTTAGAGCGATCTCGTGTTGCTCATCGCCATAGTAGACTCTACAAGGCATTAATATATTATCTAATGGCAGGATCACATCTCTGTTGTAGAACAAGTAGTATGGTGAGAATTTTGTTGTTTCACTCACGTGAAATCTGACAGCTGCCAACATTTGGTTTATGTATAAATCTCATGACAACTGATTGTTCCTGATGTTTTTTGCTTAATTGTCATGCATCATCCTATGAAATCTTTCCACTTCTTTCTTTGTTTGGTAATAAAATGACGTCATCACATGATGTGTGTTGAGGTCCTTCAACACCTTCTTCATGACTTTGTTAATATTTTCCGGCCATTATCTTTTAACAGCTTGGGTGGTCCTCCGAATCTGGGGAGAATTTCATCCAACAACAGATGCACTACCATTTCTGCCTTCTTATTAGGAACCGCAAAAGTCTCCAGCCAACCACTATACATATCGATGAAAGTCACTATCTTCTAGTTACCCAAAAGTGTCTTTGGTAGGGCCCAAAATAGCCAACACCAGTTTTATGAAAGGAAAAGGAGGCTGATCGCACTTCTGCATTCTAGGTTGTTGCTTCCTCAGATCTCTTATTTTGCACATTTGATATATTTCCTACATATTCATTCACCTCCTTAAATAAACACAACCAGAAATATTTTTGCTTAATAGCATGAAAAGTCTTTTCCATAACTATTATTGTCATGGTACTGTACTAACACTCTTTTTTTAGGATGCAACGGTATATGTTACCTTATCAATAGTTCATTGTCAGGTTGGGACAAGTAATACACTATCTCGCCCATCACTCTGAACTTTTTGTTCTGCATCCGCATCTTTAAATCTAAAAATTTCATTATCTGCCTTTTGTACCCTAATTTGATAAAAACATAACATATGACAGCAATAAGCCCTCAACTTTCTTATCCAATGTAAACTATTTTGGCTCAAACAAAACGATTTCACGTACCATCTGTCTTGCATATCACTAAGATTTTGAGATAAAAAAGTACATTTGTTTTTAACAAACATCATATCAGATCATGGATCATTTGAGGCAGAAATTATTTTTTTATAAATCAACAATAATATGACGTCATACCAATGAAAGATCTGACTTGCCTCACAGTAGTTGGAGTCGAGATTTTATCGATTTTGACTTTTTCCAGGTCTGGCTATATACTCTGTTCACTAACTTTGAACCCCAGATCCTGTACTTCTCCTAAAATCTCACACTACATCACTTTCAACCTGAGGTTTTGCTTATGTAAAATGACTAGTAGTACCCTATCTATGTGATCCAAGTGACTTTCCATCGTATCTTAGAATATAAAAATATCATCCAAATATGGTAATGCATAATCTTTCTGTCCCTGTAGAACTATGGACATTAATTGCTGAAAGATCCTGGGGTGTTTGCGAGACCAAATGGTATAATTCTAAAGTGAAATAAACCCCAGTTGCAGGTAAATGAAGTTCTTTTCTTTATCATTCTTATTTAATTTAACCTGAGAGTAATCTGACTTCAGATCTAAGTTTACGAAGTATTTTGCCGACCCAAGTAAGGCTAATATGTCATCAATGACCGGTAACACTCAGGCAAACTTTTTCATGACTTTATTTAAAGCCTTTACATCTATTTTACTACCATCCTTCTTTTCTACTTACACAATCAGAAAACTCCATGGACTATTCGATCGTTCAATTACATCTGCTTGTATCATTTCACCTAAATTGACGTACATCCTCACCCCATTTTTCTTAAGCCACTTGCAGCTTTTATCACATTTGTGTTGAGATTCTCTGCAACAAAGAAATTATGGTAGAAAGCCTGACTTTCTATCCCTACTCTTAATCGAGCAAGCCCTTCTACAATTAATGGGAACCATTAGCTGTTCTTAAACTTTTTTATCACATAGTTCAGGTTCCTGTAAGTGCTTTAAAAACACTGCTAATTATTACTAACACCTAAATCGAAGTACATCCTCATCTCCTTTTTCTTAGCAACCCATGGCTTTTATCACACGTATGTTCAGATTCTCTGCAACAAAGCAGTCATGACGGAAACACTAACATTCTATCCCTACTCTTAATCGAGCAAACCCTTCTACAATTAATAGGGACTCATTAGCTATTCTTAAATTTTTATCCCATAGTTCAGGTTCCTCTCTAAGTGTTTTTAAAACACTGCTATTTATTACTGGCACCTCTGAGCCCCTATCCACCAGATTTCTATAATTATTTCCCTCAATTGTAATCAAAACAGAATTTGATGTGCCCATGTTACAGACTATGTGCACTGGTATGCCGTTTTTTCATTCGCTGGGAATTGCAGGAATGGAGCATCCCTGGTTTCCCTGGATATGCTTCTTGCAGAATCCGTGTTGCCAATCTTGACAAAATAGTAACACTTAATTATCTGCCTCTTTCCTTCTCTCTAGAGTAAAGTCCTAGCTCCCTATTCTCTACTTGGTTTCCTCTTTTACATATGTCTCCATATCTTGGGGGACCGTCTGGATTTATAGCCTCAACTAGAATCTGCCATATCATGTTACAAACTTTCATGGGCTCGTCTTGATACGCCTGGCTTACATTAACTTTTGTTAGGGATTTCTGATAAGCCACTTGAACATCCTATGGCTCGTGTCTCATCATAACCATCTTCACCTTCCTATCCCTAAGGTCCTTTTAACAAAATCCCAATACCTGTTACTTGACTAGTCTGCTATAGAGAATACCAGTACCTGTTTTTTTACTAGGCTGCTATACAGAATCCCAGTACCTGTTATTTGACTAGTCTGCTATACAGAATCCCAGTACTTGTAATTTGACTAGTCTGCTATACAGAATCCCAGTACCTGTTATTTGATTAGTCTGCTATACAGAATCCCAGTACCTGTTATTTGACTAGTTTGCTATACAGAATCCCAGTACCTGTTATTTTACTAGTCTGCTGTACAGAATCCCAGTACCTGTTACTTGACTAGTCTGCTATACAGAATCCCACTGCCTGTTATTTGACTAGTCTGCTATACAGAATCCCAGTACCTGTTATTTGACTAGTCTGCTATACAGAATCCCAGTACCTGTTATTTTACTAGTCTGCTGTACAGAATCCCAGTACCTGTTATTTGACTAGTCTGCTATACAGAATCCCAGTACCTGTTACTTGACTAGTCTGCTATATAGAATCCCAGTACCTGTTATTTGACTAGTCTGCTATACAGAATCCCAGTACCTGTTATTTGACTAGTCTGCTATACAGAATCCCAGTATGTGTTATTTGACTAGTCTGCTATACAGAATCCCAGTACCTGTTATTTGACTAGTCTGCTATACAGAATCCCAGTACCTGTTATTTGACTAGTCTGCTATACAGAATCCCAGTACCTGTTATTTGACTAGTCTGCTATACAGAATCCCAGTACCTGTTACTTGACTAGTCTGCTATATAGAATCCCAGTACCTGTTATTTGACTAGTCTGCTATACAGAATCCCAGTACCTGTTATTTGACTAGTCTGCTATAGAGAATCTCAGTACCTGTTATTTGACTAGTCTGCTATACAGAATCCCAGTACTTGTTATTTGACTAGTCTGCTGTACAGAATCCAAGTACCTGTTACTTGACTAGTCTGCTATACAGAATCCCAGTACCTGTTACTTGACTAGTCTGCTATACAGAATCCCAGTACCTGTTACTTGACTAGTCTGCTATACAGAATCCCAGTGCCTGTTATTTTACTAGTCTGCTGTACAGAATCCCAGTACCTGTTATTTGACTAGTCTGCTATACAGAATCCCAGTACTTGTTATTTGACTAGTCTGCTATACAGAATCCCAGTACCTGTTACTTGACTAGTCTGCTATAGAGAATCCCAGTACCTGTTATTTGACTAGTCTGCTATACAGAATCCCAGTACCTGTTATTTGACTAGTCTGCTATACAGAATCCCAGTACTTGTTATTTGACTAGTCTGCTATACAGAATCCCAGTACCTGTTACTTGACTAGTCTGCTATACAGAATCCCAGTACCTGTTACTTGACTAGTCTGCTATTGATAATCCCAGTACCTGTTACTTGACTAGTCTGCTATACAGAATCCCAGTGCCTGTTATTTTACTAGTCTGCTGTACAGAATCCCAGTACCTGTTACTTGACTAGTCTGCTATACAGAATCCCACTGCCTGTTATTTGACTAGTCTGCTATACAGAATCCCAGTACCTGTTACTTGACTAGTCTGCTATTGATAATCCCAGTACCTGTTACTTGACTAGTCTGCTATACAGAATCCAAGTACCTGTTACTTGACTAGTCTGCTATACAGAATCCCAGTACCTGTAATTTGACTAGTCTGCTATTGATAATCCCAGTACCTGTTACTTGACTAGTCTGCTATATTGAACCCCAGTACGTGTTATTTTACTAGTCTGCTATAGAGAATCCCAGTATGTGTTATTTGACTAGTCTGCTATACAGAATCCCAGTACCTGTTATTTGACTAGTCTGCTATCGAGAATCCCAGTACCTTTTCAATTCTTCCCATTTAAATCTTTCATTGTTATATATGAGTCTGTTCATTATTGTTTGATCAGGCCCCATGAGCTATCTTGAAATTTTTCCCCACCTCACTAAATTCTCTACATCATAAACCCACCTTCTGCAGCCACCGTCTTTTCTGTTTGAAAATAGCTGCCATGGCATACTACTGACGAAAGAACAAGATAACAATACAACTCAAAATAAAATTTTAATAAAAATGAAAAAGTGAGCAAAATATTAAGTCTAAAAAGTTTTAATCAAAAACTCCAAAATATGTGATTCTCCCTTTACTGACATTATGTGTGATCACCTTGAAAAACTTTAATGAAAATAAACAAAAATTATTTTAGAATTTAATGTAAAATGAATTCCCATTTTGAGCCAATTCCAGCGTTTGAGGGCAGTTGACCGATTTTTTTTCTATGGTAGATAAATCCTGGGCGTTTTTTTAAAGGCGATTATGTATGGTTTTAAGAGGGTCTTTATCCTATTATGAGACGGTGTGGAGGTTGCCACTGACCCTGGCTTAATGATAGAGCTAAGGGAAATTATGTGTGAACATCCTGAATATTTTATTAAGAAACACAAAAACAATTTTAGAATTTAGAGTGGAGGTTGGTTTCACATGAATTTAGTCTAATCATTCTAGCGTCTTAGGACAGCTGACCAATATATTTTTTATGGAGGTTGGTTTCACATAAATCATTTTAACTTTTCTTTAAGGAAAAATATTTTTTTACTTTTATATGTAGCTTACCGAAGAATTTTGTTTAGTGGGGAGCTCTACAACTTGGACTTAGCGTTATTGTAAGGACTTAAGGTGTTAGGAGTAGGCTTGCCACTCGTACCTAGGGTTTAGACGAAGGGATTAAGCAAGATTTTTGTTACGATGACATTTAACACCCATTTTGGAACTATACAAGAATTACAACAAACAAAAATAAATGCTATTTAAAACAAGTGACTTCACTAACAGAAGCACAC
>NW_027633598.1:0-36931 GCF_053919585.1 Euprymna scolopes | reverse complement strand
AAGAAAGGCAGAAGAAATTACAATTTGAACATGAAGAAAGGCAGAAGAAATTACAATTTGAACATAGAAGAAAGGCAGAAGAAATTACAATTTGAACATGAAGAAAGGCAGAAGAAATTACAATTTGAACATGAAGAAAGGCAGAAGAAATTACAATTTGAACATGAAGAAAGGCAGAAGAAATTACAATTTTAACATAGAAAAATGCAGAAGAAATTACAATTTGAACATGAAGAAAGGCAGAAGAAATTACAATTTGAACATGAAGAAAGGCAGAAGAAATTACAATTTTAACATGAAGAAAGGCAGAAGAAATTACAATTTTAACATAGAAAAATGCAGAAGAAATTACAATTTGAACATGAAGAAAGGCAGAAGAAATTACAATTTTAACATAGAAAAATGCAGAAGAAATTACAATTTGAACATGAAGAAAGGCAGAAGAAATTACAATTTTAACATGAAGAAAGGCAGAAGAAATTACAATTTGAACATAGAAAAATGCAGAAGAAATTACAATTTGAACATGAAGAAAGGCAGAAGAAATTACAATTTTAACATGAAGAAATGCAGAAGAAATTACAATTTGAACATGAAGAAAGGCAGAAGAAATTACAATTTGAACATAGAAAAATGCAGAAGAAATTACAATTTGAACATGAAGAAAGGCAGAAGAAATTACAATTTGAACATGAAGAAAGGCAGAAGAAATTACAATTTTAACATGAAGAAAGGCAGAAGAAATTACAATTTTAACATAGAAAAATGCAGAAGAAATTACAATTTGAACATGAAGAAAGGCAGAAGAAATTACAATTTTAACATAGAAAAATGCAGAAGAAATTACAATTTGAACATGAAGAAAGGCAGAAGAAATTACAATTTTAACATAGAAAAATGCAGAAGAAATTACAATTTGAACATGAAGAAAGGCAGAAGAAATTACAATTTGAACATGAAGAAAGGCAGAAGAAATTACAATTTGAACATGAAGAAAGGCAGAAGAAATTACAATTTTAACATGAAGAAAGGCAGAAGAAATTACAATTTGAACATGAAGAAAGGCAGAAGAAATTACAATTTTAACATAGAAAAATGCAGAAGAAATTACAATTTGAACATGAAGAAAGGCAGAAGAAATTACAATTTTGAACATGAAGAAAGGCAGAAGAAATTACAATTTGAACATGAAGAAAGGCAGAAGAAATTACAATTTGAACATGAAGAAAGGCAGAAGAAATTACAATTTTAACATAGAAGAAAGGCAGAAGAAATTACAATTTGAACATGAAGAAAGGCAGAAGAAATTACAATTTTAACATAGAAAAATGCAGAAGAAATTACAATTTGAACATGAAGAAAGGCAGAAGAAATTACAATTTGAACATGAAGAAAGGCAGAAGAAATTACAATTTTAACATGAAGAAAGGCAGAAGAAATTACAATTTGAACATGAAGAAAGGCAGAAGAAATTACAATTTTAACATGAAGAAAGGCAGAAGAAATTACAATTTTAACATAGAAAAATGCAGAAGAAATTACAATTTGAACATGAAGAAAGGCAGAAGAAATTACAATTTTAACATGAAGAAAGGCAGAAGAAATTACAATTTGAACATGAAGAAAGGCAGAAGAAATTACAATTTTAACATGAAGAAAGGCAGAAGAAATTACAATTTTAACATAGAAAAATGCAGAAGAAATTACAATTTGAACATGAAGAAAGGCAGAAGAAATTACAATTTTAACATGAAGAAAGGCAGAAGAAATTACAATTTGAACATGAAGAAAGGCAGAAGAAATTACAATTTGAACATGAAGAAAGGCAGAAGAAATTACAATTTTAACATAGAAAAATGCAGAAGAAATTACAATTTGAACATGAAGAAAGGCAGAAGAAATTACAATTTTAACATGAAGAAAGGCAGAAGAAATTACAATTTGAACATGAAGAAAGGCAGAAGAAATTACAATTTGAACATGAAGAAAGGCAGAAGAAATTACAATTTTAACATAGAAAAATGCAGAAGAAATTACAATTTGAACATGAAGAAAGGCAGAAGAAATTACAATTTTAACATAGAAAAATGCAGAAGAAATTACAATTTGAACATGAAGAAAGGCAGAAGAAATTACAATTTGAACATGAAGAAAGGCAGAAGAAATTACAATTTTAACATGAAGAAAGGCAGAAGAAATTACAATTTTAACATGAAGAAAGGCAGAAGAAATTACAATTTGAACATGAAGAAAGGCAGAAGAAATTACAATTTTAACATAGAAAAATGCAGAAGAAATTACAATTTGAACATGAAGAAAGGCAGAAGAAATTACAATTTGAACATGAAGAAAGGCAGAAGAAATTACAATTTGAACATGAAGAAAGGCAGAAGAAATTACAATTTTAACATGAAGAAAGGCAGAAGAAATTACAATTTGAACATGAAGAAAGGCAGAAGAAATTACAATTTTAACATGAAGAAAGGCAGAAGAAATTACAATTTTAACATGAAGAAAGGCAGAAGAAATTACAATTTTAACATAGAAAAATGCAGAAGAAATTACAATTTGAACATGAAGAAAGGCAGAAGAAATTACAATTTGAACATGAAGAAAGGCAGAAGAAATTACAATTTGAACATGAAGAAAGGCAGAAGAAATTACAATTTGAACATGAAGAAAGGCAGAAGAAATTACAATTTTAACATAGAAAAATGCAGAAGAAATTACAATTTGAACATGAAGAAAGGCAGAAGAAATTACAATTTTAACATAGAAAAATGCAGAAGAAATTACAATTTGAACATGAAGAAAGGCAGAAGAAATTACAATTTGAACATGAAGAAAGGCAGAAGAAATTACAATTTTAACATGAAGAAAGGCAGTAGAAATTACAATTTGAACATGAAGAAAGGCAGAAGAAATTACAATTTTAACATGAAGAAAGGCAGAAGAAATTACAATTTTAACATAGAAAAATGCAGAAGAAATTACAATTTGAACATGAAGAAAGGCAGAAGAAATTACAATTTGAACATGAAGAAAGGCAGAAGAAATTACAATTTTAACATGAAGAAAGGCAGAAGAAATTACAATTTGAACATGAAGAAAGGCAGAAGAAATTACAATTTGAACATGAAGAAAGGCAGAAGAAATTACAATTTGAACATGTAGAAAGGCAGAAGAAATTACAATTTGAACATGAAGAAAGGCAGAAGAAATTACAATTTGAACATGAAGAAAGGCAGAAGAAATTACAATTTGAACATGAAGAAAGGCAGAAGAAATTACAATTTTAACATAGAAAAATGCAGAAGAAATTACAATTTGAACATGAAGAAAGGCAGAAGAAATTACAATTTTAACATGAAGAAAGGCAGAAGAAATTACAATTTGAACATAGAAAAATGCAGAAGAAATTACAATTTGAACATGAAGAAAGGCAGAAGAAATTACAATTTTAACATAGAAGAAATGCAGAAGAAATTACAATTTGAACATGAAGAAAGGCAGAAGAAATTACAATTTGAACATAGAAAAATGCAGAAGAAATTACTATTTGAACATGAAGAAAGGCAGAAGAAATTACAATTTGAACATGAAGAAAGGCAGAAGAAATTACAATTTTAACATGAAGAAAGGCAGAAGAAATTACAATTTTAACATAGAAGAAATGCAGAAGAAATTACAATTTGAACATGAAGAAAGGCAGAAGAAATTACAATTTTAACATAGAAAAATGCAGAAGAAATTACAATTTGAACATGAAGAAAGGCAGAAGAAATTACAATTTTAACATAGAAGAAATGCAGAAGAAATTACAATTTGAACATGAAGAAAGGCAGAAGAAATTACAATTTTAACATAGAAAAATGCAGAAGAAATTACAATTTGAACATGAAGAAAGGCAGAAGAAATTACAATTTTAACATGAAGAAAGGCAGAAGAAATTACAATTTGAACATGAAGAAAGGCAGAAGAAATTACAATTTTAACATGAAGAAAGGCAGAAGAAATTACAATTTTAACATGAAGAAAGGCAGAAGAAATTACAATTTGAACATGAAGAAAGGCAGAAGAAATTACAATTTGAACATGAAGAAAGGCAGAAGAAATTACAATTTGAACATGAAGAAAGGCAGAAGAAATTACAATTTTAACATGAAGAAAGGCAGAAGAAATTACAATTTTAACATGAAGAAAGGCAGAAGAAATTACAATTTGAACATGAAGAAAGGCAGAAGAAATTACAATTTTAACATAGAAAAATGCAGAAGAAATTACAATTTGAACATGAAGAAAGGCAGAAGAAATTACAATTTGAACATGAAGAAAGGCAGAAGAAATTACAATTTGAACATGAAGAAAGGCAGAAGAAATTACAATTTTAACATGAAGAAAGGCAGAAGAAATTACAATTTGAACATGAAGAAAGGCAGAAGAAATTACAATTTTAACATGAAGAAAGGCAGAAGAAATTACAATTTGAACATGAAGAAAGGCAGAAGAAATTACAATTTTAACATAGAAAAATGCAGAAGAAATTACAATTTGAACATGAAGAAAGGCAGAAGAAATTACAATTTGAACATGAAGAAAGGCAGAAGAAATTACAATTTGAACATGAAGAAAGGCAGAAGAAATTACAATTTGAACATGAAGAAAGGCAGAAGAAATTACAATTTTAACATAGAAAAATGCAGAAGAAATTACAATTTGAACATGAAGAAAGGCAGAAGAAATTACAATTTTAACATAGAAAAATGCAGAAGAAATTACAATTTGAACATGAAGAAAGGCAGAAGAAATTACAATTTGAACATGAAGAAAGGCAGAAGAAATTACAATTTTAACATGAAGAAAGGCAGTAGAAATTACAATTTGAACATGAAGAAAGGCAGAAGAAATTACAATTTGAACATGAAGAAAGGCAGAAGAAATTACAATTTTAACATAGAAAAATGCAGAAGAAATTACAATTTGAACATGAAGAAAGGCAGAAGAAATTACAATTTGAACATGAAGAAAGGCAGAAGAAATTACAATTTTAACATGAAGAAAGGCAGAAGAAATTACAATTTGAACATGAAGAAAGGCAGAAGAAATTACAATTTGAACATGAAGAAAGGCAGAAGAAATTACAATTTGAACATGTAGAAAGGCAGAAGAAATTACAATTTGAACATGAAGAAAGGCAGAAGAAATTACAATTTTAACATGAAGAAAGGCAGAAGAAATTACAATTTGAACATGAAGAAAGGCAGAAGAAATTACAATTTTAACATAGAAAAATGCAGAAGAAATTACAATTTGAACATGAAGAAAGGCAGAAGAAATTACAATTTTAACATGAAGAAAGGCAGAAGAAATTACAATTTGAACATAGAAAAATGCAGAAGAAATTACAATTTGAACATGAAGAAAGGCAGAAGAAATTACAATTTTAACATAGAAGAAATGCAGAAGAAATTACAATTTGAACATGAAGAAAGGCAGAAGAAATTACAATTTGAACATAGAAAAATGCAGAAGAAATTACTATTTGAACATGAAGAAAGGCAGAAGAAATTACAATTTGAACATGAAGAAAGGCAGAAGAAATTACAATTTTAACATGAAGAAAGGCAGAAGAAATTACAATTTTAACATAGAAAAATGCAGAAGAAATTACAATTTGAACATGAAGAAAGGCAGAAGAAATTACAATTTTAACATAGAAAAATGCAGAAGAAATTACAATTTGAACATGAAGAAAGGCAGAAGAAATTACAATTTTAACATAGAAAAATGCAGAAGAAATTACAATTTGAACATGAAGAAAGGCAGAAGAAATTACAATTTTAACATAGAAAAATGCAGAAGAAATTACAATTTGAACATGAAGAAAGGCAGAAGAAATTACAATTTGAACATGAAGAAAGGCAGAAGAAATTACAATTTGAACATGAAGAAAGGCAGAAGAAATTACAATTTGAACATGAAGAAAGGCAGAAGAAATTACAATTTTAACATAGAAGAAATGCAGAAGAAATTACAATTTGAACATGAAGAAAGGCAGAAGAAATTACAATTTGAACATGAAGAAAGGCAGAAGAAATTACAATTTTAACATGAAGAAAGGCAGAAGAAATTACAATTTTAACATGAAGAAAGGCAGAAGAAATTACAATTTGAACATGAAGAAAGGCAGAAGAAATTACAATTTTAACATAGAAAAATGCAGAAGAAATTACAATTTGAACATGAAGAAAGGCAGAAGAAATTACAATTTGAACATGAAGAAAGGCAGAAGAAATTACAATTTGAACATGAAGAAAGGCAGAAGAAATTACAATTTGAACATGAAGAAAGGCAGAAGAAATTACAATTTTAACATGAAGAAAGGCAGAAGAAATTACAATTTTAACATGAAGAAAGGCAGAAGAAATTACAATTTTAACATAGAAAAATGCAGAAGAAATTACAATTTGAACATGAAGAAAGGCAGAAGAAATTACAATTTGAACATGAAGAAAGGCAGAAGAAATTACAATTTTAACATGAAGAAAGGCAGAAGAAATTACAATTTTAACATAGAAAAATGCAGAAGAAATTACAATTTGAACATGAAGAAAGGCAGAAGAAATTACAATTTTAACATAGAAAAATGCAGAAGAAATTACAATTTGAACATGAAGAAAGGCAGAAGAAATTACAATTTGAACATGAAGAAAGGCAGAAGAAATTACAATTTTAACATGAAGAAAGGCAGAAGAAATTACAATTTTAACATAGAAAAATGCAGAAGAAATTACAATTTGAACATGAAGAAAGGCAGAAGAAATTACAATTTGAACATGAAGAAAGGCAGAAGAAATTACAATTTGAACATGAAGAAAGGCAGAAGAAATTACAATTTTAACATAGAAAAATGCAGAAGAAATTACAATTTGAACATGAAGAAAGGCAGAAGAAATTACAATTTTAACATAGAAAAATGCAGAAGAAATTACAATTTGAACATGAAGAAAGGCAGAAGAAATTACAATTTGAACATGAAGAAAGGCAGAAGAAATTACAATTTTAACATGAAGAAAGGCAGAAGAAATTACAATTTTAACATGAAGAAAGGCAGAAGAAATTACAATTTGAACATGAAGAAAGGCAGAAGAAATTACAATTTTAACATAGAAAAATGCAGAAGAAATTACAATTTGAACATGAAGAAAGGCAGAAGAAATTACAATTTGAACATGAAGAAAGGCAGAAGAAATTACAATTTGAACATGAAGAAAGGCAGAAGAAATTACAATTTGAACATGAAGAAAGGCAGAACAAATTACAATTTTAACATGAAGAAAGGCAGAAGAAATTACAATTTTAACATGAAGAAAGGCAGAAGAAATTACAATTTTAACATAGAAAAATGCAGAAGAAATTACAATTTGAACATGAAGAAAGGCAGAAGAAATTACAATTTGAACATGAAGAAAGGCAGAAGAAATTACAATTTTAACATGAAGAAAGGCAGAAGAAATTACAATTTGAACATGAAGAAAGGCAGAAGAAATTACAATTTTAACATAGAAAAATGCAGAAGAAATTACAATTTGAACATGAAGAAAGGCAGAAGAAATTACAATTTTAACATAGAAAAATGCAGAAGAAATTACAATTTGAACATGAAGAAAGGCAGAAGAAATTACAATTTGAACATGAAGAAAGGCAGAAGAAATTACAATTTTAACATGAAGAAAGGCAGAAGAAATTACAATTTTAACATAGAAAAATGCAGAAGAAATTACAATTTGAACATGAAGAAAGGCAGAAGAAATTACAATTTTAACATGAAGAAAGGCAGAAGAAATTACAATTTGAACATGAAGAAAGGCAGAAGAAATTACAATTTTAACATGAAGAAAGGCAGAAGAAATTACAATTTTAACATAGAAAAATGCAGAAGAAATTACAATTTGAACATGAAGAAAGGCAGAAGAAATTACAATTTTAACATGAAGAAAGGCAGAAGAAATTACAATTTGAACATGAAGAAAGGCAGAAGAAATTACAATTTGAACATGAAGAAAGGCAGAAGAAATTACAATTTTAACATAGAAAAATGCAGAAGAAATTACAATTTGAACATGAAGAAAGGCAGAAGAAATTACAATTTTAACATGAAGAAAGGCAGAAGAAATTACAATTTGAACATGAAGAAAGGCAGAAGAAATTACAATTTGAACATGAAGAAAGGCAGAAGAAATTACAATTTTAACATAGAAAAATGCAGAAGAAATTACAATTTGAACATGAAGAAAGGCAGAAGAAATTACAATTTTAACATAGAAAAATGCAGAAGAAATTACAATTTGAACATGAAGAAAGGCAGAAGAAATTACAATTTGAACATGAAGAAAGGCAGAAGAAATTACAATTTTAACATGAAGAAAGGCAGAAGAAATTACAATTTTAACATGAAGAAAGGCAGAAGAAATTACAATTTGAACATGAAGAAAGGCAGAAGAAATTACAATTTTAACATAGAAAAATGCAGAAGAAATTACAATTTGAACATGAAGAAAGGCAGAAGAAATTACAATTTTAACATAGAAAAATGCAGAAGAAATTACAATTTGAACATGAAGAAAGGCAGAAGAAATTACAATTTTAACATGAAGAAAGGCAGAAGAAATTACAATTTGAACATGAAGAAAGGCAGAAGAAATTACAATTTGAACATGAAGAAAGGCAGAAGAAATTACAATTTTAACATAGAAAAATGCAGAAGAAATTACAATTTGAACATGAAGAAAGGCAGAAGAAATTACAATTTTAACATAGAAAAATGCAGAAGAAATTACAATTTGAACATGAAGAAAGGCAGAAGAAATTACAATTTGAACATGAAGAAAGGCAGAAGAAATTACAATTTTAACATGAAGAAAGGCAGAAGAAATTACAATTTTAACATGAAGAAAGGCAGAAGAAATTACAATTTGAACATGAAGAAAGGCAGAAGAAATTACAATTTTAACATAGAAAAATGCAGAAGAAATTACAATTTGAACATGAAGAAAGGCAGAAGAAATTACAATTTGAACATGAAGAAAGGCAGAAGAAATTACAATTTGAACATGAAGAAAGGCAGAAGAAATTACAATTTGAACATGAAGAAAGGCAGAAGAAATTACAATTTTAACATGAAGAAAGGCAGAAGAAATTACAATTTTAACATGAAGAAAGGCAGAAGAAATTACAATTTGAACATAGAAAAATGCAGAAGAAATTACAATTTGAACATGAAGAAAGGCAGAAGAAATTACAATTTGAACATGAAGAAAGGCAGAAGAAATTACAATTTTAACATGAAGAAAGGCAGAAGAAATTACAATTTTAACATAGAAAAATGCAGAAGAAATTACAATTTGAACATGAAGAAAGGCAGAAGAAATTACAATTTTAACATAGAAAAATGCAGAAGAAATTACAATTTGAACATGAAGAAAGGCAGAAGAAATTACAATTTGAACATGAAGAAAGGCAGAAGAAATTACAATTTTAACATGAAGAAAGGCAGAAGAAATTACAATTTTAACATAGAAAAATGCAGAAGAAATTACAATTTGAACATGAAGAAAGGCAGAAGAAATTACAATTTGAACATGAAGAAAGGCAGAAGAAATTACAATTTGAACATGAAGAAAGGCAGAAGAAATTACAATTTTAACATAGAAAAATGCAGAAGAAATTACAATTTGAACATGAAGAAAGGCAGAAGAAATTACAATTTTAACATAGAAAAATGCAGAAGAAATTACAATTTGAACATGAAGAAAGGCAGAAGAAATTACAATTTGAACATGAAGAAAGGCAGAAGAAATTACAATTTTAACATGAAGAAAGGCAGAAGAAATTACAATTTTAACATGAAGAAAGGCAGAAGAAATTACAATTTGAACATGAAGAAAGGCAGAAGAAATTACAATTTTAACATAGAAAAATGCAGAAGAAATTACAATTTGAACATGAAGAAAGGCAGAAGAAATTACAATTTGAACATGAAGAAAGGCAGAAGAAATTACAATTTGAACATGAAGAAAGGCAGAAGAAATTACAATTTGAACATGAAGAAAGGCAGAAGAAATTACAATTTTAACATGAAGAAAGGCAGAAGAAATTACAATTTTAACATGAAGAAAGGCAGAAGAAATTACAATTTTAACATAGAAAAATGCAGAAGAAATTACAATTTGAACATGAAGAAAGGCAGAAGAAATTACAATTTGAACATGAAGAAAGGCAGAAGAAATTACAATTTTAACATGAAGAAAGGCAGAAGAAATTACAATTTGAACATGAAGAAAGGCAGAAGAAATTACAATTTTAACATAGAAAAATGCAGAAGAAATTACAATTTGAACATGAAGAAAGGCAGAAGAAATTACAATTTTAACATAGAAAAATGCAGAAGAAATTACAATTTGAACATGAAGAAAGGCAGAAGAAATTACAATTTGAACATGAAGAAAGGCAGAAGAAATTACAATTTTAACATGAAGAAAGGCAGAAGAAATTACAATTTTAACATAGAAAAATGCAGAAGAAATTACAATTTGAACATGAAGAAAGGCAGAAGAAATTACAATTTTAACATGAAGAAAGGCAGAAGAAATTACAATTTGAACATGAAGAAAGGCAGAAGAAATTACAATTTTAACATGAAGAAAGGCAGAAGAAATTACAATTTTAACATAGAAAAATGCAGAAGAAATTACAATTTGAACATGAAGAAAGGCAGAAGAAATTACAATTTTAACATGAAGAAAGGCAGAAGAAATTACAATTTGAACATGAAGAAAGGCAGAAGAAATTACAATTTGAACATGAAGAAAGGCAGAAGAAATTACAATTTTAACATAGAAAAATGCAGAAGAAATTACAATTTGAACATGAAGAAAGGCAGAAGAAATTACAATTTTAACATGAAGAAAGGCAGAAGAAATTACAATTTGAACATGAAGAAAGGCAGAAGAAATTACAATTTGAACATGAAGAAAGGCAGAAGAAATTACAATTTTAACATAGAAAAATGCAGAAGAAATTACAATTTGAACATGAAGAAAGGCAGAAGAAATTACAATTTTAACATAGAAAAATGCAGAAGAAATTACAATTTGAACATGAAGAAAGGCAGAAGAAATTACAATTTGAACATGAAGAAAGGCAGAAGAAATTACAATTTTAACATGAAGAAAGGCAGAAGAAATTACAATTTTAACATGAAGAAAGGCAGAAGAAATTACAATTTGAACATGAAGAAAGGCAGAAGAAATTACAATTTTAACATAGAAAAATGCAGAAGAAATTACAATTTGAACATGAAGAAAGGCAGAAGAAATTACAATTTGAACATGAAGAAAGGCAGAAGAAATTACAATTTGAACATGAAGAAAGGCAGAAGAAATTACAATTTTAACATGAAGAAAGGCAGAAGAAATTACAATTTTAACATGAAGAAAGGCAGAAGAAATTACAATTTTAACATAGAAAAATGCAGAAGAAATTACAATTTGAACATGAAGAAAGGCAGAAGAAATTACAATTTGAACATGAAGAAAGGCAGAAGAAATTACAATTTGAACATGAAGAAAGGCAGAAGAAATTACAATTTGAACATGAAGAAAGGCAGAAGAAATAACAATTTTAACATAGAAAAATGAAAAAGAAATTACAATTTGAACATGAAGAAAGGCAGAAGAAATTACAATTTTAACATAGAAAAATGCAGAAGAAATTACAATTTGAACATGAAGAAAGGCAGAAGAAATTACAATTTGAACATGAAGAAAGGCAGAAGAAATTACAATTTTAACATGAAGAAAGGCAGAAGAAATTACAATTTGAACATAGAAGAAAGGCAGAAGAAATTACAATTTTAACATGAAGAAAGGCAGAAGAAATTACAATTTTAACATAGAAAAATGCAGAAGAAATTACAATTTGAACATGAAGAAAGGCAGAAGAAATTACAATTTGAACATGAAGAAAGGCAGAAGAAATTACAATTTGAACATGAAGAAAGGCAGAAGAAATTAAAATTTTAACATAGAAAAATGCAGAAGAAATTACAATTTGAACATGAAGAAAGGCAGAAGAAATTACAATTTTAACATAGAAGAAAGGCAGAAGAAATTACAATTTGAACATAGAAGAAAGGCAGAAGAAATTACAATTTGAACATGAAGAAAGGCAGAAGAAATTACAATTTGAACATAGAAGAAAGGCAGAAGAAATTACAATTTGAACATGAAGAAAGGCAGAAGAAATTACAATTTTAACATAGAAGAAATGCAGAAGAAATTACAATTTGAACATAGAAGAAAGGCAGAAGAAATTACAATTTTAACATGAAGAAAGGCAGAAGAAATTACAATTTGAACATGAAGAAAGGCAGAAGAAATTACAATTTTAACATAGAAAAATGCAGAAGAAATTACAATTTTAACATGAAGAAAGGCAGAAGAAATTACAATTTGAACATGAAGAAAGGCAGAAGAAATTACAATTTTAACATAGAAAAATGCAGAAGAAATTACAATTTGAACATGAAGAAAGGCAGAAGAAATTACAATTTGAACATAGAAAAATGCAGAAGAAATTACAATTTGAACATGAAGAAAGGCAGAAGAAATTACAATTTTAACATGAAGAAAGGCAGAAGAAATTACAATTTTAACATAGAAAAATGCAGAAGAAATTACAATTTGAACATGAAGAAAGGCAGAAGAAATTACAATTTTAACATAGAAAAATGCAGAAGAAATTACAATTTGAACATGAAGAAAGGCAGAAGAAATTACAATTTTAACATAGAAAAATGCAGAAGAAATTACAATTTGAACATGAAGAAAGGCAGAAGAAATTACAATTTTAACATGAAGAAAGGCAGAAGAAATTACAATTTTAACATAGAAAAATGCAGAAGAAATTACAATTTGAACATGAAGAAAGGCAGAAGAAATTACAATTTGAACATAGAAAAATGCAGAAGAAATTACAATTTGAACATGAAGAAAGGCAGAAGAAATTACAATTTTAACATGAAGAAAGGCAGAAGAAATTACAATTTTAACATAGAAAAATGCAGAAGAAATTACAATTTGAACATGAAGAAAGGCAGAAGAAATTACAATTTGAACATGAAGAAAGGCAGAAGAAATTACAATTTGAACATGAAGAAAGGCAGAAGAAATTAAAATTTTAACATAGAAGAAATGCAGAAGAAATTACAATTTGAACATGAAGAAAGGCAGAAGAAATTACAATTTTAACATGAAGAAAGGCAGAAGAAATTACAATTTGAACATGAAGAAAGGCAGAAGAAATTACAATTTTAACATGAAGAAAGGCAGAAGAAATTACAATTTGAACATGAAGAAAGGCAGAAGAAATTACAATTTGAACATGAAGAAAGGCAGAAGAAATTACAATTTGAACATGAAGAAAGGCAGAAGAAATTACAATTTGAACATGAAGAAAGGCAGAAGAAATTACAATTTTAACATAGAAAAATGCAGAAGAAATTACAATTTGAACATGAAGAAAGGCAGAAGAAATTACAATTTTAACATGAAGAAAGGCAGAAGAAATTACAATTTGAACATGAAGAAAGGCAGAAGAAATTACAATTTTGAACATAGAAAAATGCAGAAGAAATTACAATTTTAACATGAAGAAAGGCAGAAGAAATTACAATTTGAACATGAAGAAAGGCAGAAGAAATTACAATTTTAACATAGAAAAATGCAGAAGAAATTACAATTTGAACATGAAGAAAGGCAGAAGAAATTACAATTTGAACATGAAGAAAGGCAGAAGAAATTACAATTTGAACATGAAGAAAGGCAGAAGAAATAACAATTTTAACATAGAAAAATGAAAAAGAAATTACAATTTGAACATGAAGAAAGGCAGAAGAAATTACAATTTTAACATAGAAAAATGCAGAAGAAATTACAATTTGAACATGAAGAAAGGCAGAAGAAATTACAATTTGAACATGAAGAAAGGCAGAAGAAATTACAATTTTAACATGAAGAAAGGCAGAAGAAATTACAATTTGAACATGAAGAAAGGCAGAAGAAATTACAATTTTAACATGAAGAAAGGCAGAAGAAATTACAATTTTAACATAGAAAAATGCAGAAGAAATTACAATTTGAACATGAAGAAAGGCAGAAGAAATTACAATTTGAACATGAAGAAAGGCAGAAGAAATTACAATTTGAACATGAAGAAAGGCAGAAGAAATTACAATTTTAACATAGAAAAATGCAGAAGAAATTACAATTTGAACATGAAGAAAGGCAGAAGAAATTACAATTTTAACATGAAGAAAGGCAGAAGAAATTACAATTTGAACATGAAGAAAGGCAGAAGAAATTACAATTTGAACATGAAGAAAGGCAGAAGAAATTACAATTTGAACATGAAGAAAGGCAGAAGAAATTACAATTTGAACATGAAGAAAGGCAGAAGAAATTACAATTTTAACATAGAAAAATGCAGAAGAAATTACAATTTGTAACATGAAGAAAGGCAGAAGAAATTACAATTTTAACATGAAGAAAGGCAGAAGAAATTACAATTTGAACATGAAGAAAGGCAGAAGAAATTACAATTTTAACATAGAAGAAATGCAGAAGAAATTACAATTTTAACATAGAAGAAAGGCAGAAGAAATTACAATTTGAACATGAAGAAAGGCAGAAGAAATTACAATTTTAACATAGAAAAATGCAGAAGAAATTACAATTTGAACATGAAGAAAGGCAGAAGAAATTACAATTTGAACATAGAAAAATGCAGAAGAAATTACAATTTGAACATGAAGAAAGGCAGAAGAAATTACAATTTTAACATGAAGAAAGGCAGAAGAAATTACAATTTTAACATAGAAAAATGCAGAAGAAATTACAATTTGAACATGAAGAAAGGCAGAAGAAATTACAATTTTAACATAGAAAAATGCAGAAGAAATTACAATTTGAACATGAAGAAAGGCAGAAGAAATTACAATTTTAACATAGAAAAATGCAGAAGAAATTACAATTTGAACATGAAGAAAGGCAGAAGAAATTACAATTTTAACATGAAGAAAGGCAGAAGAAATTACAATTTTAACATAGAAAAATGCAGAAGAAATTACAATTTGAACATGAAGAAAGGCAGAAGAAATTACAATTTGAACATAGAAAAATGCAGAAGAAATTACAATTTGAACATGAAGAAAGGCAGAAGAAATTACAATTTTAACATGAAGAAAGGCAGAAGAAATTACAATTTTAACATAGAAAAATGCAGAAGAAATTACAATTTGAACATGAAGAAAGGCAGAAGAAATTACAATTTTAACATGAAGAAAGGCAGAAGAAATTACAATTTTAACATAGAAAAATGCAGAAGAAATTACAATTTGAACATGAAGAAAGGCAGAAGAAATTACAATTTGAACATAGAAAAATGCAGAAGAAATTACAATTTGAACATGAAGAAAGGCAGAAGAAATTACAATTTTAACATGAAGAAAGGCAGAAGAAATTACAATTTTAACATAGAAAAATGCAGAAGAAATTACAATTTGAACATGAAGAAAGGCAGAAGAAATTACAATTTTAACATGAAGAAAGGCAGAAGAAATTACAATTTTAACATAGAAAAATGCAGAAGAAATTACAATTTGAACATGAAGAAAGGCAGAAGAAATTACAATTTGAACATAGAAAAATGCAGAAGAAATTACAATTTGAACATGAAGAAAGGCAGAAGAAATTACAATTTGAACATGAAGAAAGGCAGAAGAAATTACAATTTGAACATGAAGAAAGGCAGAAGAAATTAAAATTTTAACATAGAAAAATGCAGAAGAAATTACAATTTGAACATGAAGAAAGGCAGAAGAAATTACAATTTTAACATGAAGAAAGGCAGAAGAAATTACAATTTTAACATGAAGAAAGGCAGAAGAAATTACAATTTTAACATAGAAAAATGCAGAAGAAATTACAATTTTAACATGAAGAAAGGCAGAAGAAATTACAATTTGAACATGAAGAAAGGCAGAAGAAATTACAATTTTAACATGAAGAAAGGCAGAAGAAATTACAATTTGAACATGAAGAAAGGCAGAAGAAATTACAATTTGAACATGAAGAAAGGCAGAAGAAATTACAATTTGAACATGAAGAAAGGCAGAAGAAATTACAATTTTAACATAGAAAAATGCAGAAGAAATTACAATTTGAACATGAAGAAAGGCAGAAGAAATTACAATTTTAACATGAAGAAAGGCAGAAGAAATTACAATTTGAACATGAAGAAAGGCAGAAGAAATTACAATTTTAACATAGAAAAATGCAGAAGAAATTACAATTTTAACATGAAGAAAGGCAGAAGAAATTACAATTTGAACATGAAGAAAGGCAGAAGAAATTACAATTTTAACATAGAAAAATGCAGAAGAAATTACAATTTGAACATGAAGAAAGGCAGAAGAAATTACAATTTGAACATAGAAAAATGCAGAAGAAATTACAATTTGAACATGAAGAAAGGCAGAAGAAATTACAATTTTAACATGAAGAAAGGCAGAAGAAATTACAATTTTAACATAGAAAAATGCAGAAGAAATTACAATTTGAACATGAAGAAAGGCAGAAGAAATTACAATTTTAACATAGAAAAATGCAGAAGAAATTACAATTTGAACATGAAGAAAGGCAGAAGAAATTACAATTTTAACATGAAGAAAGGCAGAAGAAATTACAATTTTAACATAGAAAAATGCAGAAGAAATTACAATTTGAACATGAAGAAAGGCAGAAGAAATTACAATTTTAACATGAAGAAAGGCAGAAGAAATTACAATTTGAACATGAAGAAAGGCAGAAGAAATTACAATTTTAACATAGAAAAATGCAGAAGAAATTACAATTTTAACATGAAGAAAGGCAGAAGAAATTACAATTTGAACATGAAGAAAGGCAGAAGAAATTACAATTTTAACATGAAGAAAGGCAGAAGAAATTACAATTTGAACATGAAGAAAGGCAGAAGAAATTACAATTTGAACATGAAGAAAGGCAGAAGAAATTACAATTTGAACATGAAGAAAGGCAGAAGAAATTACAATTTTAACATAGAAAAATGCAGAAGAAATTACAATTTGAACATGAAGAAAGGCAGAAGAAATTACAATTTTAACATGAAGAAAGGCAGAAGAAATTACAATTTGAACATGAAGAAAGGCAGAAGAAATTACAATTTTAACATAGAAAAATGCAGAAGAAATTACAATTTTAACATGAAGAAAGGCAGAAGAAATTACAATTTGAACATGAAGAAAGGCAGAAGAAATTACAATTTTAACATAGAAAAATGCAGAAGAAATTACAATTTGAACATGAAGAAAGGCAGAAGAAATTACAATTTGAACATAGAAAAATGCAGAAGAAATTACAATTTGAACATGAAGAAAGGCAGAAGAAATTACAATTTTAACATGAAGAAAGGCAGAAGAAATTACAATTTTAACATAGAAAAATGCAGAAGAAATTACAATTTGAACATGAAGAAAGGCAGAAGAAATTACAATTTTAACATAGAAAAATGCAGAAGAAATTACAATTTGAACATGAAGAAAGGCAGAAGAAATTACAATTTTAACATGAAGAAAGGCAGAAGAAATTACAATTTTAACATAGAAAAATGCAGAAGAAATTACAATTTGAACATGAAGAAAGGCAGAAGAAATTACAATTTTAACATAGAAAAATGCAGAAGAAATTACAATTTGAACATGAAGAAAGGCAGAAGAAATTACAATTTTAACATGAAGAAAGGCAGAAGAAATTACAATTTTAACATAGAAAAATGCAGAAGAAATTACAATTTGAACATGAAGAAAGGCAGAAGAAATTACAATTTTAACATAGAAAAATGCAGAAGAAATTACAATTTGAACATGAAGAAAGGCAGAAGAAATTACAATTTGAACATGAAGAAAGGCAGAAGAAATTACAATTTTAACATGAAGAAAGGCAGAAGAAATTACAATTTGAACATGAAGAAATGCAGAAGAAATTACAATTTGAACATGAAGAAAGGCAGAAGAAATTACAATTTGAACATGAAGAAAGGCAGAAGAAATTACAATTTTAACATAGAAAAATGCAGAAGAAATTACAATTTGAACATGAAGAAAGGCAGAAGAAATTACAATTTTAACATGAAGAAAGGCAGAAGAAATTACAATTTGAACATGAAGAAAGGCAGAAGAAATTACAATTTGAACATGAAGAAAGGCAGAAGAAATTACAATTTTAACATAGAAAAATGCAGAAGAAATTACAATTTGAACATGAAGAAAGGCAGAAGAAATTACAATTTGAACATGAAGAAAGGCAGAAGAAATTACAATTTGAACATGAAGAAAGGCAGAAGAAATTACAATTTGAACATGAAGAAAGGCAGAAGAAATTACAATTTTAACATAGAAAAATGCAGAAGAAATTACAATTTGAACATGAAGAAAGGCAGAAGAAATTACAATTTTAACATAGAAAAATGCAGAAGAAATTAAAATTTGAACATGAAGAAAGGCAGAAGAAATTACAATTTGAACATGAAGAAAGGCAGAAGAAATTACAATTTTAACATAGAAAAATGCAGAAGAAATTACAATTTGAACATGAAGAAAGGCAGAAGAAATTACAATTTTAACATAGAAAAATGCAGAAGAAATTACAATTTGAACATGAAGAAAGGCAGAAGAAATTACAATTTGAACATGAAGAAAGGCAGAAGAAATTACAATTTTAACATGAAGAAAGGCAGAAGAAATTACAATTTGAACATGAAGAAATGCAGAAGAAATTACAATTTGAACATGAAGAAAGGCAGAAGAAATTACAATTTGAACATGAAGAAAGGCAGAAGAAATTACAATTTGAACATAGAAAAATGCAGAAGAAATTACAATTTGAACATGAAGAAAGGCAGAAGAAATTACAATTTGAACATGAAGAAAGGCAGAAGAAATTACAATTTTAACATGAAGAAAGGCAGAAGAAATTACAATTTGAACATGAAGAAATGCAGAAGAAATTACAATTTGAACATGAAGAAAGGCAGAAGAAATTACAATTTGAACATGAAGAAAGGCAGAAGAAATTACAATTTTAACATAGAAGAAATGCAGAAGAAATTACAATTTTAACATAGAAAAATGCAGAAGAAATTACAATTTGAACATGAAGAAAGGCAGAAGAAATTACAATTTGAACATGAAGAAAGGCAGAAGAAATTACAATTTGAACATGAAGAAAGGCAGAAGAAATTACAATTTGAACATGAAGAAAGGCAGAAGAAATTACAATTTTAACATAGAAAAATGCAGAAGAAATTACAATTTGAACATGAAGAAAGGCAGAAGAAATTACAATTTTAACATGAAGAAAGGCAGAAGAAATTACAATTTGAACATGAAGAAAGGCAGAAGAAATTACAATTTTAACATAGAAAAATGCAGAAGAAATTACAATTTGAACATGAAGAAAGGCAGAAGAAATTACAATTTTAACATGAAGAAAGGCAGAAGAAATTACAATTTGAACATGAAGAAAGGCAGAAGAAATTACAATTTGAACATGAAGAAAGGCAGAAGAAATTACAATTTGAACATGAAGAAAGGCAGAAGAAATTACAATTTTAACATAGAAAAATGCAGAAGAAATTACAATTTGAACATGAAGAAAGGCAGAAGAAATTACAATTTTAACATAGAAAAATGCAGAAGAAATTACAATTTGAACATGAAGAAAGGCAGAAGAAATTACAATTTGAACATGAAGAAAGGCAGAAGAAATTACAATTTTAACATAGAAAAATGCAGAAGAAATTACAATTTGAACATGAAGAAAGGCAGAAGAAATTACAATTTTAACATAGAAAAATGCAGAAGAAATTACAATTTGAACATGAAGAAAGGCAGAAGAAATTACAATTTGAACATGAAGAAAGGCAGAAGAAATTACAATTTTAACATGAAGAAAGGCAGAAGAAATTACAATTTGAACATGAAGAAATGCAGAAGAAATTACAATTTGAACATGAAGAAAGGCAGAAGAAATTACAATTTGAACATGAAGAAAGGCAGAAGAAATTACAATTTTAACATAGAAAAATGCAGAAGAAATTACAATTTGAACATGAAGAAAGGCAGAAGAAATTACAATTTTAACATGAAGAAAGGCAGAAGAAATTACAATTTGAACATGAAGAAAGGCAGAAGAAATTACAATTTGAACATGAAGAAAGGCAGAAGAAATTACAATTTTAACATAGAAAAATGCAGAAGAAATTACAATTTGAACATGAAGAAAGGCAGAAGAAATTACAATTTTAACATGAAGAAAGGCAGAAGAAATTACAATTTGAACATGAAGAAAGGCAGAAGAAATTACAATTTTAACATAGAAAAATGCAGAAGAAATTACAATTTTAACATGAAGAAAGGCAGAAGAAATTACAATTTGAACATGAAGAAAGGCAGAAGAAATTACAATTTGAACATGAAGAAAGGCAGAAGAAATTACAATTTTAACATGAAGAAAGGCAGAAGAAATTACAATTTGAACATGAAGAAAGGCAGAAGAAATTACAATTTTAACATAGAAAAATGCAGAAGAAATTACAATTTGAACATGAAGAAAGGCAGAAGAAATTACAATTTGAACATGAAGAAAGGCAGAAGAAATTACAATTTGAACATGAAGAAAGGCAGAAGAAATTACAATTTGAACATGAAGAAAGGCAGAAGAAATTACAATTTGAACATGAAGAAAGGCAGAAGAAATTACAATTTTAACATAGAAAAATGCAGAAGAAATTACAATTTGAACATGAAGAAAGGCAGAAGAAATTACAATTTTAACATAGAAAAATGCAGAAGAAATTACAATTTGAACATGAAGAAAGGCAGAAGAAATTACAATTTGAACATGAAGAAAGGCAGAAGAAATTACAATTTTAACATAGAAAAATGCAGAAGAAATTACAATTTGAACATGAAGAAAGGCAGAAGAAATTACAATTTTAACATAGAAAAATGCAGAAGAAATTACAATTTGAACATGAAGAAAGGCAGAAGAAATTACAATTTGAACATGAAGAAAGGCAGAAGAAATTACAATTTTAACATGAAGAAAGGCAGAAGAAATTACAATTTGAACATGAAGAAATGCAGAAGAAATTACAATTTGAACATGAAGAAAGGCAGAAGAAATTACAATTTGAACATGAAGAAAGGCAGAAGAAATTACAATTTTAACATAGAAAAATGCAGAAGAAATTACAATTTGAACATGAAGAAAGGCAGAAGAAATTACAATTTTAACATGAAGAAAGGCAGAAGAAATTACAATTTGAACATGAAGAAAGGCAGAAGAAATTACAATTTGAACATGAAGAAAGGCAGAAGAAATTACAATTTTAACATAGAAAAATGCAGAAGAAATTACAATTTGAACATGAAGAAAGGCAGAAGAAATTACAATTTTAACATGAAGAAAGGCAGAAGAAATTACAATTTGAACATGAAGAAAGGCAGAAGAAATTACAATTTTAACATAGAAAAATGCAGAAGAAATTACAATTTTAACATGAAGAAAGGCAGAAGAAATTACAATTTGAACATGAAGAAAGGCAGAAGAAATTACAATTTGAACATGAAGAAAGGCAGAAGAAATTACAATTTGAACATGAAGAAAGGCAGAAGAAATTACAATTTTAACATAGAAAAATGCAGAAGAAATTACAATTTGAACATGAAGAAAGGCAGAAGAAATTACAATTTGAACATGAAGAAAGGCAGAAGAAATTACAATTTTAACATAGAAAAATGCAGAAGAAATTACAATTTGAACATGAAGAAAGGCAGAAGAAATTACAATTTTAACATAGAAAAATGCAGAAGAAATTACAATTTGAACATGAAGAAAGGCAGAAGAAATTACAATTTGAACATGAAGAAAGGCAGAAGAAATTACAATTTGAACATGAAGAAAGGCAGAAGAAATTACAATTTTAACATGAAGAAAGGCAGAAGAAATTACAATTTGAACATGAAGAAATGCAGAAGAAATTACAATTTGAACATGAAGAAAGGCAGAAGAAATTACAATTTGAACATGAAGAAAGGCAGAAGAAATTACAATTTTAACATAGAAAAATGCAGAAGAAATTACAATTTGAACATGAAGAAAGGCAGAAGAAATTACAATTTTAACATGAAGAAAGGCAGAAGAAATTACAATTTGAACATGAAGAAAGGCAGAAGAAATTACAATTTGAACATGAAGAAAGGCAGAAGAAATTACAATTTGAACATGAAGAAAGGCAGAAGAAATTACAATTTTAACATAGAAAAATGCAGAAGAAATTACAATTTGAACATGAAGAAAGGCAGAAGAAATTACAATTTTAACATGAAGAAAGGCAGAAGAAATTACAATTTGAACATGAAGAAAGGCAGAAGAAATTACAATTTTAACATGAAGAAAGGCAGAAGAAATTACAATTTGAACATGAAGAAATGCAGAAGAAATTACAATTTGAACATGAAGAAAGGCAGAAGAAATTACAATTTGAACATGAAGAAAGGCAGAAGAAATTACAATTTGAACATAGAAAAATGCAGAAGAAATTACAATTTGAACATGAAGAAAGGCAGAAGAAATTACAATTTGAACATGAAGAAAGGCAGAAGAAATTACAATTTTAACATGAAGAAAGGCAGAAGAAATTACAATTTGAACATGAAGAAATGCAGAAGAAATTACAATTTGAACATGAAGAAAGGCAGAAGAAATTACAATTTGAACATGAAGAAAGGCAGAAGAAATTACAATTTTAACATAGAAAAATGCAGAAGAAATTACAATTTTAACATAGAAAAATGCAGAAGAAATTACAATTTGAACATGAAGAAAGGCAGAAGAAATTACAATTTTAACATAGAAAAATGCAGAAGAAATTACAATTTTAACATGAAGAAAGGCAGAAGAAATTACAATTTGAACATGAAGAAAGGCAGAAGAAATTACAATTTGAACATGAAGAAAGGCAGAAGAAATTACAATTTGAACATGAAGAAAGGCAGAAGAAATTACAATTTTAACATAGAAAAATGCAGAAGAAATTACAATTTGAACATGAAGAAAGGCAGAAGAAATTACAATTTTAACATGAAGAAAGGCAGAAGAAATTACAATTTGAACATGAAGAAAGGCAGAAGAAATTACAATTTTAACATAGAAAAATGCAGAAGAAATTACAATTTTAACATGAAGAAAGGCAGAAGAAATTACAATTTGAACATGAAGAAAGGCAGAAGAAATTACAATTTGAACATGAAGAAAGGCAGAAGAAATTACAATTTGAACATGAAGAAAGGCAGAAGAAATTACAATTTTAAGATAGAAAAATGCAGAAGAAATTACAATTTGAACATGAAGAAAGGCAGAAGAAATTACAATTTGAACATGAAGAAAGGCAGAAGAAATTACAATTTTAACATAGAAAAATGCAGAAGAAATTACAATTTGAACATGAAGAAAGGCAGAAGAAATTACAATTTTAACATAGAAAAATGCAGAAGAAATTACAATTTGAACATGAAGAAAGGCAGAAGAAATTACAATTTGAACATGAAGAAAGGCAGAAGAAATTACAATTTGAACATGAAGAAAGGCAGAAGAAATTACAATTTTAACATGAAGAAAGGCAGAAGAAATTACAATTTGAACATGAAGAAATGCAGAAGAAATTACAATTTGAACATGAAGAAAGGCAGAAGAAATTACAATTTGAACATGAAGAAAGGCAGAAGAAATTACAATTTTAACATAGAAAAATGCAGAAGAAATTACAATTTGAACATGAAGAAAGGCAGAAGAAATTACAATTTTAACATGAAGAAAGGCAGAAGAAATTACAATTTGAACATGAAGAAAGGCAGAAGAAATTACAATTTGAACATGAAGAAAGGCAGAAGAAATTACAATTTTAACATAGAAAAATGCAGAAGAAATTACAATTTGAACATGAAGAAAGGCAGAAGAAATTACAATTTTAACATGAAGAAAGGCAGAAGAAATTACAATTTGAACATGAAGAAAGGCAGAAGAAATTACAATTTTAACATAGAAAAATGCAGAAGAAATTACAATTTTAACATGAAGAAAGGCAGAAGAAATTACAATTTGAACATGAAGAAAGGCAGAAGAAATTACAATTTGAACATGAAGAAAGGCAGAAGAAATTACAATTTGAACATGAAGAAAGGCAGAAGAAATTACAATTTTAACATAGAAAAATGCAGAAGAAATTACAATTTGAACATGAAGAAAGGCAGAAGAAATTACAATTTGAACATGAAGAAAGGCAGAAGAAATTACAATTTTAACATAGAAAAATGCAGAAGAAATTACAATTTGAACATGAAGAAAGGCAGAAGAAATTACAATTTTAACATAGAAAAATGCAGAAGAAATTACAATTTGAACATGAAGAAAGGCAGAAGAAATTACAATTTTAACATAGAAAAATGCAGAAGAAATTACAATTTGAACATGAAGAAAGGCAGAAGAAATTACAATTTGAACATGAAGAAAGGCAGAAGAAATTACAATTTGAACATGAAGAAAGGCAGAAGAAATTACAATTTTAACATGAAGAAAGGCAGAAGAAATTACAATTTGAACATGAAGAAATGCAGAAGAAATTACAATTTGAACATGAAGAAAGGCAGAAGAAATTACAATTTGAACATGAAGAAAGGCAGAAGAAATTACAATTTTAACATAGAAAAATGCAGAAGAAATTACAATTTGAACATGAAGAAAGGCAGAAGAAATTACAATTTTAACATGAAGAAAGGCAGAAGAAATTACAATTTGAACATGAAGAAAGGCAGAAGAAATTACAATTTGAACATGAAGAAAGGCAGAAGAAATTACAATTTGAACATGAAGAAAGGCAGAAGAAATTACAATTTTAACATAGAAAAATGCAGAAGAAATTACAATTTTAACATGAAGAAAGGCAGAAGAAATTACAATTTGAACATGAAGAAAGGCAGAAGAAATTACAATTTTAACATAGAAAAATGCAGAAGAAATTACAATTTTAACATAGAAAAATGCAGAAGAAATTACAATTTGAACATGAAGAAAGGCAGAAGAAATTACAATTTTAACATGAAGAAAGGCAGAAGAAATTACAATTTCAACATGAAGAAAGGCAGAAGAAATTACAATTTTAACATAGAAAAATGCAGAAGAAATTACAATTTTAACATGAAGAAAGGCAGAAGAAATTACAATTTGAACATGAAGAAAGGCAGAAGAAATTACAATTTTAACATAGAAAAATGCAGAAGAAATTACAATTTGAACATGAAGAAAGGCAGAAGAAATTACAATTTGAACATGAAGAAAGGCAGAAGAAATTACAATTTGAACATGAAGAAAGGCAGAAGAAATTACAATTTTAACATGAAGAAAGGCAGAAGAAATTACAATTTTAACATAGAAAAATGCAGAAGAAATTACAATTTGAACATGAAGAAAGGCAGAAGAAATTACAATTTGAACATGAAGAAAGGCAGAAGAAATTACAATTTTAACATAGAAAAATGCAGAAGAAATTACAATTTGAACATGAAGAAAGGCAGAAGAAATTACAATTTGAACATGAAGAAAGGCAGAAGAAATTACAATTTTAACATAGAAAAATGCAGAAGAAATTACAATTTGAACATGAAGAAAGGCAGAAGAAATTACAATTTGAACATGAAGAAAGGCAGAAGAAATTACAATTTGAACATGAAGAAAGGCAGAAGAAATTACAATTTTAACATGAAGAAAGGCAGAAGAAATTACAATTTTAACATAGAAAAATGCAGAAGAAATTACAATTTGAACATGAAGAAAGGCAGAAGAAATTACAATTTTAACATAGAAAACTGCAGAAGAAATTACAATTTTAACATGAAGAAATGCAGAAGAAATTACAATTTTAACATAGAAAAATGCAGAAGAAATTACAATTTGAACATGAAGAAAGGCAGAAGAAATTACAATTTGAACATGAAGAAAGGCAGAAGAAATTACAATTTGAACATGAAGAAAGGCAGAAGAAATTACAATTTTAACATAGAAAAATGCAGAAGAAATTACAATTTTAACATGAAGAAAGGCAGAAGAAATTACAATTTTAACATAGAAAAATGCAGAAGAAATTACAATTTGAACATGAAGAAAGGCAGAAGAAATTACAATTTTAACATGAAGAAAGGCAGAAGAAATTACAATTTGAACATGAAGAAAGGCAGAAGAAATTACAATTTGAACATGAAGAAAGGCAGAAGAAATTACAATTTGAACATGAAGAAAGGCAGAAGAAATTACAATTTTAACATAGAAAAATGCAGAAGAAATTACAATTTGAACATGAAGAAAGGCAGAAGAAATTACAATTTTAACATGAAGAAATGCAGAAGAAATTACAATTTGAACATGAAGAAAGGCAGAAGAAATTACAATTTGAACATGAAGAAATGCAGAAGAAATTACAATTTGAACATGAAGAAAGGCAGAAGAAATTACAATTTGAACATGAAGAAAGGCAGAAGAAATTACAATTTTAACATAGAAAAATGCAGAAGAAATTACAATTTGAACATGAAGAAAGGCAGAAGAAATTACAATTTTAACATAGAAAAATGCAGAAGAAATTACAATTTGAACATGAAGAAAGGCAGTAGAAATTACAATTTTAACATAGAAAAATGCAGAAGAAATTACAATTTGAACATGAAGAAAGGCAGAAGAAATTACAATTTGAACATGAAGAAAGGCAGAAGAAATTACAATTTTAACATAGAAAAATGCAGAAGAAATTACAATTTGAACATGAAGAAAGGCAGAAGAAATTACAATTTTAACATGAAGAAAGGCAGAAGAAATTACAATTTTAACATAGAAAAATGCAGAAGAAATTACAATTTGAACATGAAGAAAGGCAGAAGAAATTACAATTTTAACATAGAAAACTGCAGAAGAAATTACAATTTTAACATGAAGAAATGCAGAAGAAATTACAATTTTAACATAGAAAAATGCAGAAGAAATTACAATTTGAACATGAAGAAAGGCAGAAGAAATTACAATTTGAACATGAAGAAAGGCAGAAGAAATTACAATTTGAACATGAAGAAAGGCAGAAGAAATTACAATTTTAACATAGAAAAATGCAGAAGAAATTACAATTTTAACATGAAGAAAGGCAGAAGAAATTACAATTTTAACATAGAAAAATGCAGAAGAAATTACAATTTGAACATGAAGAAAGGCAGAAGAAATTACAATTTTAACATGAAGAAAGGCAGAAGAAATTACAATTTGAACATGAAGAAAGGCAGAAGAAATTACAATTTGAACATGAAGAAAGGCAGAAGAAATTACAATTTGAACATGAAGAAAGGCAGAAGAAATTACAATTTTAACATAGAAAAATGCAGAAGAAATTACAATTTGAACATGAAGAAAGGCAGAAGAAATTACAATTTTAACATGAAGAAATGCAGAAGAAATTACAATTTGAACATGAAGAAAGGCAGAAGAAATTACAATTTGAACATGAAGAAATGCAGAAGAAATTACAATTTGAACATGAAGAAAGGCAGAAGAAATTACAATTTGAACATGAAGAAAGGCAGAAGAAATTACAATTTTAACATAGAAAAATGCAGAAGAAATTACAATTTGAACATGAAGAAAGGCAGAAGAAATTACAATTTTAACATAGAAAAATGCAGAAGAAATTACAATTTGAACATGAAGAAAGGCAGTAGAAATTACAATTTTAACATAGAAAAATGCAGAAGAAATTACAATTTGAACATGAAGAAAGGCAGAAGAAATTACAATTTGAACATGAAGAAAGGCAGAAGAAATTACAATTTTAACATAGAAAAATGCAGAAGAAATTACAATTTGAACATGAAGAAAGGCAGAAGAAATTACAATTTTAACATGAAGAAAGGCAGAAGAAATTACAATTTGAACATGAAGAAATGCAGAAGAAATTACAATTTGAACATGAAGAAAGGCAGAAGAAATTACAATTTGAACATGAAGAAAGGCAGAAGAAATTACAATTTTAACATAGAAAAATGCAGAAGAAATTACAATTTGAACATGAAGAAAGGCAGAAGAAATTACAATTTTAACATGAAGAAAGGCAGAAGAAATTACAATTTGAACATGAAGAAAGGTAGAAGAAATTACAATTTGAACATGAAGAAAGGCAGAAGAAATTACAATTTGAACATGAAGAAAGGCAGAAGAAATTACAATTTTAACATAGAAAAATGCAGAAGAAATTACAATTTGAACATGAAGAAAGGCAGAAGAAATTACAATTTTAACATGAAGAAAGGCAGAAGAAATTACAATTTGAACATAGAAAAATGCAGAAGAAATTACAAGTTGAACATGAAGAAAGGCAGAAGAAATTACAATTTTAACATAGAAAAATGCAGAAGAAATTACAATTTGAACATGAAGAAAGGCAGAAGAAATTACAATTTTAACATAGAAAAATGCAGAAGAAATTACAATTTGAACATGAAGAAAGGCAGAAGAAATTACAATTTGAACATGAAGAAATGCAGAAGAAATTACAATTTGAACATGAAGAAAGGCAGAAGAAATTACAATTTGAACATGAAGAAAGGCAGAAGAAATTACAATTTTAACATAGAAAAATGCAGAAGAAATTACAATTTGAACATGAAGAAAGGCAGAAGAAATTACAATTTTAACATGAAGAAAGGCAGAAGAAATTACAATTTGAACATGAAGAAAGGCAGAAGAAATTACAATTTGAACATGAAGAAAGGCAGAAGAAATTACAATTTGAACATGAAGAAAGGCAGAAGAAATTACAATTTTAACATAGAAAAATGCAGAAGAAATTACAATTTTAACATGAAGAAAGGCAGAAGAAATTACAATTTGAACATGAAGAAAGGCAGAAGAAATTACAATTTTAACATAGAAAAATGCAGAAGAAATTACAATTTTAACATAGAAAAATGCAGAAGAAATTACAATTTGAACATGAAGAAAGGCAGAAGAAATTACAATTTTAACATGAAGAAAGGCAGAAGAAATTACAATTTCAACATGAAGAAAGGCAGAAGAAATTACAATTTTAACATAGAAAAATGCAGAAGAAATTACAATTTTAACATGAAGAAAGGCAGAAGAAATTACAATTTGAACATGAAGAAAGGCAGAAGAAATTACAATTTTAACATAGAAAAATGCAGAAGAAATTACAATTTGAACATGAAGAAAGGCAGAAGAAATTACAATTTGAACATGAAGAAAGGCAGAAGAAATTACAATTTTAACATAGAAAAATGCAGAAGAAATTACAATTTGAACATGAAGAAAGGCAGAAGAAATTACAATTTGAACATGAAGAAAGGCAGAAGAAATTACAATTTGAACATGAAGAAAGGCAGAAGAAATTACAATTTTAACATGAAGAAAGGCAGAAGAAATTACAATTTTAACATAGAAAAATGCAGAAGAAATTACAATTTGAACATGAAGAAAGGCAGAAGAAATTACAATTTGAACATGAAGAAAGGCAGAAGAAATTACAATTTTAACATGAAGAAAGGCAGAAGAAATTACAATTTTAACATAGAAAAATGCAGAAGAAATTACAATTTGAACATGAAGAAAGGCAGAAGAAATTACAATTTGAACATGAAGAAAGGCAGAAGAAATTACAATTTTAACATAGAAAAATGCAGAAGAAATTACAATTTGAACATGAAGAAAGGCAGAAGAAATTACAATTTGAACATGAAGAAAGGCAGAAGAAATTACAATTTGAACATGAAGAAAGGCAGAAGAAATTACAATTTTAACATGAAGAAAGGCAGAAGAAATTACAATTTTAACATAGAAAAATGCAGAAGAAATTACAATTTGAACATGAAGAAAGGCAGAAGAAATTACAATTTTAACATAGAAAACTGCAGAAGAAATTACAATTTTAACATGAAGAAATGCAGAAGAAATTACAATTTTAACATAGAAAAATGCAGAAGAAATTACAATTTGAACATGAAGAAAGGCAGAAGAAATTACAATTTGAACATGAAGAAAGGCAGAAGAAATTACAATTTGAACATGAAGAAAGGCAGAAGAAATTACAATTTTAACATAGAAAAATGCAGAAGAAATTACAATTTTAACATGAAGAAAGGCAGAAGAAATTACAATTTTAACATAGAAAAATGCAGAAGAAATTACAATTTGAACATGAAGAAATGCAGAAGAAATTACAATTTGAACATGAAGAAAGGCAGAAGAAATTACAATTTGAACATGAAGAAAGGCAGAAGAAATTACAATTTTAACATAGAAAAATGCAGAAGAAATTACAATTTGAACATGAAGAAAGGCAGAAGAAATTACAATTTTAACATGAAGAAATGCAGAAGAAATTACAATTTTAACATAGAAAAATGCAGAAGAAATTACAATTTGAACATGAAGAAAGGCAGAAGAAATTACAATTTGAACATGAAGAAAGGCAGAAGAAATTACAATTTGAACATGAAGAAAGGCAGAAGAAATTACAATTTGAACATGAAGAAAGGCAGAAGAAATTACAATTTTAACATAGAAAAATGCAGAAGAAATTACAATTTGAACATGAAGAAAGGCAGAAGAAATTACAATTTTAACATGAAGAAATGCAGAAGAAATTACAATTTGAACATGAAGAAAGGCAGAAGAAATTACAATTTTAACATAGAAAAATGCAGAAGAAATTACAATTTGAACATGAAGAAAGGCAGAAGAAATTACAATTTGAACATGAAGAAAGGCAGAAGAAATTACAATTTTAACATAGAAAAATGCAGAAGAAATTACAATTTGAACATGAAGAAAGGCAGAAGAAATTACAATTTGAACATGAAGAAAGGCAGAAAAAATTACAATTTTAACATAGAAAAATGCAGAAGAAATTACAATTTGAACATGAAGAAAGGCAGAAGAAATTACAATTTGAACATGAAGAAAGGCAGAAGAAATTACAATTTGAACATGAAGAAATGCAGAAGAAATTACAATTTGAACATGAAGAAAGGCAGAAGAAATTACAATTTGAACATGAAGAAAGGCAGAAGAAATTACAATTTTAACATAGAAAAATGCAGAAGAAATTACAATTTGAACATGAAGAAAGGCAGAAGAAATTACAATTTTAACATAGAAAAATGCAGAAGAAATTACAATTTGAACATGAAGAAAGGCAGTAGAAATTACAATTTTAACATAGAAAAATGCAGAAGAAATTACAATTTTAACATGAAGAAAGGCAGAAGAAATTACAATTTGAACATGAAGAAAGGCAGAAGAAATTACAATTTTAACATAGAAAAATGCAGAAGAAATTACAATTTGAACATGAAGAAAGGCAGAAGAAATTACAATTTTAACATGAAGAAAGGCAGAAGAAATTACAATTTTAACATAGAAAAATGCAGAAGAAATTACAATTTGAACATGAAGAAAGGCAGAAGAAATTACAATTTGAACATAGAAAAATGCAGAAGAAATTACAATTTGAACATGAAGAAAGGCAGAAGAAATTACAATTTTAACATAGAAAAATGCAGAAGAAATTACAAGTTGAACATGAAGAAAGGCAGAAGAAATTACAATTTTAACATGAAGAAAGGCAGAAGAAATTACAATTTTAACATAGAAAAATGCAGAAGAAATTACAATTTGAACATGAAGAAAGGCAGAAGAAATTACAATTTTAACATAGAAAAATGCAGAAGAAATTACAATTTGAACATGAAGAAAGGCAGAAGAAATTACAATTTGAACATGAAGAAAGGCAGAAGAAATTACAATTTTAACATAGAAAAATGCAGAAGAAATTACAATTTGAACATGAAGAAAGGCAGAAGAAATTACAATTTGAACATGAAGAAATGCAGAAGAAATTACAATTTGAACATGAAGAAAGGCAGAAGAAATTACAATTTTAACATGAAGAAAGGCAGAAGAAATTACAATTTTAACATAGAAAAATGCAGAAGAAATTACAATTTGAACATGAAGAAAGGCAGAAGAAATTACAATTTTAACATAGAAAAATGCAGAAGAAATTACAATTTGAACATGAAGAAATGCAGAAGAAATTACAATTTGAACATGAAGAAAGGCAGAAGAAATTACAATTTTAACATAGAAAAATGCAGAAGAAATTACAATTTGAACATGAAGAAAGGCAGAAGAAATTACAATTTTAACATAGAAAAATGCAGAAGAAATTACAATTTGAACATGAAGAAATGCAGAAGAAATTACAATTTGAACATGAAGAAAGGCAGAAGAAATTACAATTTGAACATGAAGAAAGGCAGAAGAAATTACAATTTTAACATAGAAAAATGCAGAAGAAATTACAATTTGAACATGAAGAAAGGCAGAAGAAATTACAATTTTAACATGAAGAAAGGCAGAAGAAATTACAATTTGAACATGAAGAAAGGCAGAAGAAATTACAATTTGAACATGAAGAAAGGCAGAAGAAATTACAATTTGAACATGAAGAAAGGCAGAAGAAATTACAATTTTAACATAGAAAAATGCAGAAGAAATTACAATTTGAACATGAAGAAAGGCAGAAGAAATTACAATTTTAACATGAAGAAAGGCAGAAGAAATTACAATTTGAACATGAAGAAAGGCAGAAGAAATTACAATTTTAACATAGAAAAATGCAGAAGAAATTACAATTTTAACATGAAGAAAGGCAGAAGAAATTACAATTTGAACATGAAGAAAGGCAGAAGAAATTACAATTTTAACATAGAAAAATGCAGAAGAAATTACAATTTGAACATGAAGAAAGGCAGAAGAAATTACAATTTTAACATGAAGAAAGGCAGAAGAAATTACAATTTTAACATAGAAAAATGCAGAAGAAATTACAATTTGAACATGAAGAAAGGCAGAAGAAATTACAATTTTAACATAGAAAAATGCAGAAGAAATTACAATTTGAACATGAAGAAAGGCAGAAGAAATTACAATTTGAACATGAAGAAAGGCAGAAGAAATTACAATTTTAACATAGAAAAATGCAGAAGAAATTACAATTTGAACATGAAGAAAGGCAGAAGAAATTACAATTTTAACATGAAGAAAGGCAGAAGAAATTACAATTTGAACATGAAGAAATGCAGAAGAAATTACAATTTGAACATGAAGAAAGGCAGAAGAAATTACAATTTTAACATGAAGAAAGGCAGAAGAAATTACAATTTTAACATAGAAAAATGCAGAAGAAATTACAATTTGAACATGAAGAAAGGCAGAAGAAATTACAATTTTAACATAGAAAAATGCAGAAGAAATTACAATTTGAACATGAAGAAAGGCAGAAGAAATTACAATTTTAACATAGAAAAATGCAGAAGAAATTACAATTTGAACATGAAGAAAGGCAGAAGAAATTACAATTTGAACATGAAGAAAGGCAGAAGAAATTACAATTTTAACATAGAAAAATGCAGAAGAAATTACTATTTGAACATGAAGAAAGGCAGAAGAAATTACAATTTTAACATGAAGAAAGGCAGAAGAAATTACAATTTGAACATGAAGAAATGCAGAAGAAATTACAATTTGAACATGAAGAAAGGCAGAAGAAATTACAATTTGAACATGAAGAAAGGCAGAAGAAATTACAATTTTAACATAGAAAAATGCAGAAGAAATTACAATTTGAACATGAAGAAAGGCAGAAGAAATTACAATTTTAACATGAAGAAAGGCAGAAGAAATTACAATTTGAACATAGAAAAATGCAGAAGAAATTACAATTTTAACATAGAAAAATGCAGAAGAAATTACAATTTGAACATGAAGAAAGGCAGAAGAAATTACAATTTGAACATGAAGAAAGGCAGAAGAAATTACAATTTTAACATAGAAAAATGCAGAAGAAATTACAATTTGAACATGAAGAAAGGCAGAAGAAATTACAATTTTAACATGAAGAAAGGCAGAAGAAATTACAATTTGAACATGAAGAAATGCAGAAGAAATTACAATTTGAACATGAAGAAAGGCAGAAGAAATTACAATTTTAACATGAAGAAAGGCAGAAGAAATTACAATTTTAACATAGAAAAATGCAGAAGAAATTACAATTTGAACATGAAGAAAGGCAGAAGAAATTACAATTTTAACATGAAGAAAGGCAGAAGAAATTACAATTTGAACATGAAGAAATGCAGAAGAAATTACAATTTGAACATGAAGAAAGGCAGAAGAAATTACAATTTTAACATGAAGAAAGGCAGAAGAAATTACAATTTTAACATGAAGAAAGGCAGAAGAAATTACAATTTGAACATGAAGAAAGGCAGAAGAAATTACAATTTTAACATGAAGAAAGGCAGAAGAAATTACAATTTTAACATAGAAAAATGCAGAAGAAATTACAATTTGAACATGAAGAAAGGCAGAAGAAATTACAATTTTAACATGAAGAAAGGCAGAAGAAATTACAATTTGAACATGAAGAAATGCAGAAGAAATTACAATTTGAACATGAAGAAAGGCAGAAGAAATTACAATTTTAACATGAAGAAAGGCAGAAGAAATTACAATTTGAACATAGAAAAATGCAGAAGAAATTACAATTTTAACATAGAAAAATGCAGAAGAAATTACAATTTGAACATGAAGAAAGGCAGAAGAAATTACAATTTGAACATGAAGAAAGGCAGAAGAAATTACAATTTTAACATAGAAAAATGCAGAAGAAATTACAATTTGAACATGAAGAAAGGCAGAAGAAATTACAATTTTAACATGAAGAAAGGCAGAAGAAATTACAATTTGAACATGAAGAAATGCAGAAGAAATTACAATTTGAACATGAAGAAAGGCAGAAGAAATTACAATTTTAACATGAAGAAAGGCAGAAGAAATTACAATTTTAACATAGAAAAATGCAGAAGAAATTACAATTTGAACATGAAGAAAGGCAGAAGAAATTACAATTTTAACATGAAGAAAGGCAGAAGAAATTACAATTTGAACATGAAGAAATGCAGAAGAAATTACAATTTGAACATGAAGAAAGGCAGAAGAAATTACAATTTTAACATGAAGAAAGGCAGAAGAAATTACAATTTGAACATGAAGAAATGCAGAAGAAATTACAATTTGAACATGAAGAAAGGCAGAAGAAATTACAATTTTAACATGAAGAAAGGCAGAAGAAATTACAATTTTAACATAGAAAAATGCAGAAGAAATTACAATTTGAACATGAAGAAAGGCAGAAGAAATTACAATTTTAACATGAAGAAAGGCAGAAGAAATTACAATTTGAACATGAAGAAATGCAGAAGAAATTACAATTTGAACATGAAGAAAGGCAGAAGAAATTACAATTTTAACATGAAGAAAGGCAGAAGAAATTACAATTTTAACATAGAAAAATGCAGAAGAAATTACAATTTGAACATGAAGAAAGGCAGAAGAAATTACAATTTTAACATAGAAAAATGCAGAAGAAATTACAATTTGAACATGAAGAAAGGCAGAAGAAATTACAATTTTAACATAGAAAAATGCAGAAGAAATTACAATTTGAACATGAAGAAAGGCAGAAGAAATTACAATTTGAACATGAAGAAAGGCAGAAGAAATTACAATTTTAACATAGAAAAATGCAGAAGAAATTACTATTTGAACATGAAGAAAGGCAGAAGAAATTACAATTTTAACATGAAGAAAGGCAGAAGAAATTACAATTTGAACATGAAGAAATGCAGAAAAAATTACAATTTGAACATGAAGAAAGGCAGAAGAAATTACAATTTGAACATAGAAGAAAGGCAGAAGAAATTACAATTTTAACATAGAAAAATGCAGAAGAAATTACAATTTGAACATGAAGAAAGGCAGAAGAAATTACAATTTTAAACATAGAAAAATGCAGAAGAAATTACTATTTGAACATGAAGAAAGGCAGAAGAAATTACAATTTTAACATAGAAAAATGCAGAAGAAATTACAATTTGAACATGAAGAAAGGCAGAAGAAATTACAATTTGAACATGAAGAAAGGCAGAAGAAATTACAATTTTAACATAGAAAAATGCAGAAGAAATTACTATTTGAACATAGAAGAAAGGCAGAAGAAATTACAATTTTAACATGAAGAAAGGCAGAAGAAATTACAATTTGAACATGAAGAAATGCAGAAGAAATTACAATTTGAACATAGAAGAAAGGCAGAAGAAATTACAATTTGAACATGAAGAAAGGCAGAAGAAATTACAATTTTAACATAGAAAAATGCAGAAGAAATTACAATTTGAACATGAAGAAAGGCAGAAGAAATTACAATTTGAACATAGAAGAAAGGCAGAAGAAATTACAATTTTAACATAGAAGAAATGCAGAAGAAATTACAATTTGAACATGAAGAAAGGCAGAAGAAATTACAATTTTAACATAGAAGAAATGCAGAAGAAATTACAATTTGAACATAGAAGAAAGGCAGAAGAAATTACAATTTTAACATGAAGAAAGGCAGAAGAAATTACAATTTGAACATGAAGAAAGGCAGAAGAAATTACAATTTGAACATGAAGAAAGGCAGAAGAAATTACAATTTTAACATAGAAGAAAGGCAGAAGAAATTACAATTTGAACATGAAGAAAGGCAGAAGAAATTACAATTTTAACATGAAGAAAGG
>NW_027633597.1:35000-36987 GCF_053919585.1 Euprymna scolopes | reverse complement strand
CATTAGAGTTAACATAAGACAATGAAGTTTTGTATTCGCATAAAGACGTCTTACACATAACCCCACACATATTTTGAGTGCATTCATCTACATGGGCAGCATTTGGGAACCGACCAACTTTTTGAAAAGTAAGATATACGACTATTTTGTATTAAAGACCCGCATTTATTGTGTATTTATCGACGTAAACATAATATAATGTTAAACACATTAGCAAATGAATACATCGTTTTGTCGTGTAAGGGCTTATCCAAAAACCTCTGATAGCAGTCTTTATTAGTAATGATAATAAGGGTGACTAATTGCTTTTGCTATGTCTCTATGTTAAAATGAAATTTAAAACTAAACTACGAGGAAGCCTAAATAAAGTTAATGCGCATAATTGATAGCTTTCTTTTAAAAATGCCTTGACCTTTTATCTGTTTATAAAAAAATAAACCATTAGATTGCAATTGGGATCTCTCATGAAAACTAGACGGTATTATTGTGTAATTTACTTCGATGAAAAAAAACTAGATGTGTTTTACAATTTGCAAAATAAACTGTTAATAAATTCATTTTTCGTTGGAAGTGTACGCTGTTAAACACATTGACAATTACATTGGTATATATGTATATATATATATATATATATATATATATATATATATATAGAGAGAGAGAGAGAGAGATTTATATTTATAAATATATATATATATCCATATGCATATATATACTCGTATATACATACATATGTATGTGTATATATACGCATATATACACATCAATACATACACACACACACATATATATATATCGTTATATATATATATATATATATATATATATTATTGGATGCATATAGTGTATAGCCTTCAAGTTTAGATACCCCTAATTATATTTCAAATTGTTATAGGCATTAAGCCAATAAAATTTTATGCAAATCTTACAATGTTTATTGTTGGAATCATTTGGAATATGTGATTATTATTATTAATATATATATATATATATATATATATATATATATATATATATATATATATATATATATACACAATAGTGACACCCTGCACTAATGATTCCCAAAAGTGTTAAACACTATCGTCTGTATGTATTCCATAATTATTATTGTAAGTAATTACGTCAACCCCTTTAAGAAACCCGTTTCTTATCGTTGAGCAATTTTAGTAGAAATAAAAGTCGGTCAATTCAGCTCTCATGAGCATATTTCAATATGTGATTTTTACCAATATTTCTCGCGGGTCGAACGGATTAGGTGCTTGTTAATGAATCAGATATGGTTTTTGTTGCCTGGTTCGAATCTGCCGACTGGCGTTTTTCGTTACACCCTCCACTGATGATTTCCGTAAGGAGGAAACGCTAGTATATGTAGGTATTTAACAATTAATGTAGTAAACAATTATCGCCGTTCCTTTAAGAAACTCGTTTCTTATGGCTGCCAATTTAAATAAAAAGTCAACCAATTTATCTCCTATGTGGAGATCATCATGTAATAATTAGTTCACTCTGGCAGACGTTAAAATTATTTTAAAATGTTTAAGTTTCAACAATATTTCACGCGTCTGCCGAGTTCCAAACTATCGACTGTTGTTTATCCTGACACCCCGCACTGATGTTTTTTATAAAGAATGCAACAGTAGTTTATTATAGTAAATAATTATTTATAAATATATATGGTGTGTGTGTGTTTTAATTTTCTGTTAATTTTCTCGATCCGTCCAGTATATCTTTTATTCTCAGTTTGTTAATTTTGTATTATTTAGTCGCGTGTTTTTGTCCACTATTGCCTCTAAAGCGTTCGATCGCTTAATATTATCAGGAGTAATTTATCTTAAAAAGTTGGTTTCCCTCGCTTTTAACACATCAGATTGTTTTTTACTGTTTGATTTTTGCCTTTCAACACTTGATGTAACGTAATCTGGTATTTTCAACAATGAATTTATGTAATATTTTCATGCAGGAAATTGCACCTTTTCTGCTCCAT
>NW_027633597.1:0-30000 GCF_053919585.1 Euprymna scolopes | reverse complement strand
ATGTGTAGATTAGGACAGTCCAAGTAGTAGGAAACTGGTAGGTAATGCTAACGCTTTGCAATGCGAGGAAATCAACTATTTAAGTACAACTATTTTCAGACTATAAACATTTCAACAAGGAAGGGGTTAAATATGGATGGTTGAGTTTATCGGCAGGATGTACGTTTAGGGATGACAAGTACTACTCATTCTTCAGAAACATTACAGTAAAGTATTTGTAAAACAAAAATCACACAGATCCTAGAAGGGATCACTCTGACGGACTTTTGGAATTGACCGGTAGAACAGAGCCTATGAGATTTAAGATTATTTCGCTACATAAATGCGAGAGGTTAGTTGTAACTATTGCTGCCCGTATATTGCAACACTACTTCAGGTATAAAGAAATCGCTATATTCCAATTGTTTTGGGTTTTCCACAATATCAGTAATTCTCTAGCACTATAGACCGCCTGCAGCATCGTTGGCCATATATATTATGTTTTCCGATTCATGCACCAATGATTTTAACGTATGGACTTTCAGGTAGGATGTTATATGTCATGAAAATAACTGGATACGGATTATATTTTGTAGCTGTTAAAGGACACACGTTTATTATTAGTGGCAAATGCATCCACTTATGGTCCTATATCATTCAGAACTGTTACTGCGTTTTGTATCTCGCAACTTAATATTATCTGTGTGTTCGGCGCAAATAATTTTAATTCGCTAGAAAAAATATAAGGAATGAACAGTGATTTGCTAATAATCAGCTTTTCCTCATGCGCGACTTTTTATGCTATTATTTAAGCCTGACACGTGATTACGTAGTCCTTATTCTGTGCGAAATATAATCTAATTTGTAATTTTCTTTGTTTATCCTAAGCTCTACAGAATATAATTTAGCATTTCTTTAGTATGAGTAACCACAAAGTGGTATATACGATACCGTGGAGAATAACTTCCGATAGTTATTTAAATTAACATACTATTTAACAGAAGCGTTGAATTTCACAAATGCTTTATTAAACTTTTATTTTACAAATTCGTTGAACATATGTGAAAAGTAAAGAAGCATATCATAGATATACAATAGTATGGCTATTACTTACAGCAGCCCAGCAAATATATAATTTTTATTTGATTTTATCCGCACAAGCCTACATATGTTGGTGAATTTTGAAAAACGCCTTCTTTATCTTTTAAGTAATATTTTAGGAAAAGATCTACCGGAAATAGAAGTGGTACTGCTAAATATTTTGCTGAGCTGAGAAGTAGTAAAACATATAAAAAGAATATACTTTGCCATTTGTCTCGAACAGAAATTGGCAACGTGGGAAAAAGAAGGAATAGGACGAAACTTGATATGAATATGTATCGTGTACTCACATATATTTCCTCGAATTATTTCACGCTTTGGCTATTGAATTGAATAAATGACAAGTGCTCATTTTATTTAAAATAGTCCAGTATTTTTTAAAAATTGTTGGTTTTCATTATTCATTTCTCGATAGTATACATCAATAGAACGTAATGTATAAAACGTGCAGATAAAATTATTGAACTAGAAGAAAGAAAACTTCTTGGATTTTTGGCCAAGATCAAAGTGTAGTATCTGTCTTCAGATGCCGCCTTTCCATTTTTTGTTCCCTTTCGGTGGAGGAGTAGTCCTTCACGACTGAGACAATTTTTTGTACCTTTTCTACACGTTAAAAAACGACTTTGACGTGGGGAGGCATATTAAATAGGTACACAATATCAATATAACATGTATGGCTATCATTTTATAACTCTTATTTTTTGCTTTGCACACTATGTATCTTCTTAAAAGTTTTCTGTGTGGGGCCATTTTAAATTAGTTGTTAAACTGCAGTTGAGTTTTATTTGATTTTTTGGTAATGGCCCAGTTCATGACGTAATATTTTATTATTGCTTTAATTAGTTTTCTTATCTATAACTATATGAACTATAATTGAGCTAAATGGTGTCTTATTACATATTTCTGAAGGGTAATAGAAGAGTTGAAATGTAGCTTAATAAAGTTTAGGACATCTTTTTTCGAAAATTGGTTTAAAATAATTTTCTTTATACATATTAAGTACATTAGTAAGCTTTGCTTATTACTGTTGTATTATATAAGGTTTATGATAACGGACAAATTCTTTATTCCATGTGTTATTGTATATTCTTTACTAACAAATTCCCGGTTGCATAATATGTTTGAGGTAATTACAAAATTAAGCGGGCAGAAATCGGATTTGAATAATCGTTTTTATGAGGTTTATATGGTCTTTATACAGAGTGCCCAATTTAAAATTATCCCAGATCATGTAGCAAAAATGAGGTACATTTTATTATTGTTTATGTTACGTGAAGTGTTATAAAAGGTGATGTAAGTGCCTGCTGTTGACATTTACACATTTCTGGGCACGTTTAACATCGTTTGCAGGTATTACTTGTAGATCTTCCCAGGTTATTAATTTGATCCTTATTGGTAATATTCTCTTTGTTCGTCTTGATTGTGATTTTCGTTTTAAACTCACCAAAGATAAACCTCACATGAGAACGAGTCAGGGGGCCCTGGTGGCCATACTATTTTGCTTATTGTTCTCTCTTACGTAAGCATGTCATGAACCTTTGTCAGTGATATGTGAGATGTGTGGCATACTATATTATTGGAAAAGGATTACATTTTCATTTTGGTGTCAGTAATTCGTAAAGAGAAAGATTAAAGAGATTGATTACTTTAAGGTGCACCACTTTGTGTATGAAACATAACAGAATTATATATATATATATATATATACATGTATATATATATATATACATATATATATATATATATATATATATATATTATTTCAAAAGCCAACCTACGTCGCAGCTAACTAGAGCAGTGAAAGTAATCAAACTGGAAGTCCCAGATTCAAATTTCGTACTCATTTATGTAAATATTTGGAATTAAGTAAAAGTAATTATATTTATACAAGAAATATCGTCTAATCAAAAATATAACACACTTAATCAGCACGATGCCACTAGATTTTTGTAATCTTATTTTAAATTGCTTTATTTTTATCGTAATTAAAATATTAATTTTGTAACGATTCATTTTTAACTATAAAAGACAAATTTTTATCTTTAACGGCGTAAGAGTAATATTTAATGAACACTACTATATTACTAATCGCCTAGTTAACATGTAATTTGTAAAATAGTATTTTATATTTTAGATTATCTTATTTATCCGTAAGTCATCAGTAAAATTGATGATAAACCATTTTGTGTCTATGTTCTTAAGCGATTAAATGTGTAATCTCAAGATTGCATTTGCATGGTATATTTTTATTTGCTGTTTTTTGCTCAATTCTCCCAAATGATTACCTCCTGACCCGCTGACATGCACAGCGCCTCATTAGAAATGGGATTAAAAAAAAACGTCAAGATTTACGAATTTTTCCTTAAAGGCACGTTTAAATTAGTTTCATGCGCTAGAATTTCGGCTTCCGTACATTTCAGAACAAAAGCAAAATAAAGAGAATATACGTTAATAAAACCGTTGAAAGAAACATAATAAGCATCGTACTGAGAAAAATAGATTTAGCCTTTGATCAACACGATTGAAATGTGGTTGGATATTTTTCATATATATTTTTTTGAATTTTTCACATTTTATCTCTTGTTTTCTGCTTAATATTCGGAGAATTATATTCCTATTCTATTTAGTGCATTAAGACATGAAGAAGAAAACAAGTGTTGACAACATCCCTGTTCATTCTCAACTGGCGATGTATCCTCCTATTAAAAAGAAAAGCAAAATATAATCCATTTCTCAGATGAGATTATTTTATATTATCATTGTTTTTTTACATAATTTTTATGAGTTTGCAGTATATCAATGTAATGCTATATAAAAACAAAAATAAAAATGATGCTAACGTTTTACAAATCACATGGTATAGAATTTACATCCTACGTGTATGCAGTTAGTTTGGAACGTATCATACTGATTCTGATATGATTTTAAATTGACATATGCAAATCTAAAATGCTTAGACCAACGTTTGTCTGTGCATAAAATATATGTAATTTGACGGGTGAGAGCTAATGATAACATTTGCCTTACAAATAATTTGGTATTATCTATGAATCACAGAGAATAGTTTCTTGCTTCGAGCCTTATGGGCATGTTTACTTTTTGTACGACCAACTGAGCAGGTGTTATTATTTTTGACCTCCATTTAAGCCAATCCTTTCCATAAAGCTCTAGTCTACTTTTATTCTCGTATACTGATTCGCTTACTTCTTTGTCTCAAATTACACATACATTAATAATATTAAAACAGATTTTGAGAGAAATTACAATACATATACACGTATGCATATATTTCTACGCAAATTATCCCATCCATGGATAAGTGTTTATTATATATATATATATATATATATATATATATATATATATATATATATATATATATATATATATATATATATTTTTTTTCTTATTTATTACAAGACATACATTGCACTTGGTTTACAAATTGAATTTTATGTAAGTGATTAAATAAAAAAGTGATATTCAATTTTGAATTCCAATTTTGTGTTGTAATTCATTTTTGTTTATACGTAAAAAAGAAGAGTAAAATTGGAAGTATAAATATAATCAATGTTATCAATAGTATCAATATGCTGAGCAATATTAATATTATAAATTGTACGAATACAATCAGTATAATCATTTGTATATATACTATCAAAATTATCAATATTATAAAAAAATGTCGATAATATAAACATCATCAATATCATAAATATTACTGATATCATCAATGTCTTCAATATCATCAGTATTATATATATATATATATATATATATAAATATATTATCAATATAATCAATAGTATCAATATTATAAATATCACCAATTTTATTAATATAATCATTATCATCGGTATTATCAATATTATTAATATCATCAATATTATCCATATTTTAAATACCATCAATATTATCAATATTATGAATATCATCAATAGCATACATATTATCAATATACTCAATATTATGAATATCATAAAATATCACCAATTTATCAATATCACTAATATTTTCAGTATTATCGATATTATGAATATCATAAAATTGCATCAATATTACCAATATGATCAATTTTATCAACATAATCAATAGTATAAATATCAATTTTAGCAATATCAATAATAGCAATACTACTTTTATTCTAAATATTATTATTATTATTATTATTATTATTATTATTATTATTATTATTATAATATTAATAAAAATAATAATAATAATAATATTATATAATGTTATAAATATAATCAAAATATACAAATTCATTAATATTATCAATATTTTCAATATTATCAATTTTATCAATTTCATCAATTTTATCAATTTCATCAATATTAATATAATCAATTTTATCAATATTATCAATTTCATCAATATTGTCAATATTATGAATTACATAAATATTATCAATATTATCAAAATATAAAATACATCATTATTATCAATATAATCCATTACATTAATACCATCAATATTATCAATATTATCAATATTATCAATATTATATATATATATATATATATATTAAAAATTTTATCAATATATCAATATAATAAATATAATCAATATTATCAATATCATCAATATAATCATTATTTTCAATATCATCAATATTGTAAATATTACCAAGATTATTATCAATATCATCACTATTATCAATGTAGTAAATTTCATCAATATAATCGCTATTATCAGTATGATCAATATTACCCATGTAATCGATATTACTACTATTATCTTAATGATCAATATTATCAATATTGCGTGCACATGGAAATTCTTTAATATCAAACTAATTTTCCGAGTAAGTCTGGTTACTGATGGGTCCATAGCAGATCGTCGTTCAATTTGATTATCAGTTTTTTTGGTACTCATACCATAATTCATTATACCAAAACTATTGAAATAATATATATATATATATATATATATATATATATATATATATATATATATATATATATATATATATATACCTAGATCCATAAAACTACTTGTTCTTATATATATATATATATATATATATATACACACACACACACACACACACACACACACACATATATATATATATATATATATATATATATATATATATATATATATATATATATATATATATATAAGAACAATTAGTTTTATGGATGTAGGTATTTCAATTTTATTAACAACTAGCATTTCAGCCCGGCGTTGTCCGGGTGTTTGGAGGTGTATGCTGAGCAAAAAAAAAGGGTAATTTTTTTTTTAATTTGACCCCTATTATGACCCCTTAAAATTTATAGTTTCGGGCTCAAATCACTTTATTAAGTTTGATCCAGGTTCAAGGAACCTATATCTAAAATTTCAAGTGTCTAGACCCAAAATTGTCGGAGGAGTTTGGTAGAGTTCTTAAAGGTCAAATCGTTGAAATTTGACGCTTAACAGCCAAATTTCTGGCTGACACCCGTCACATCGATTTTCCCAAATCTCAGTACCCGGTATTTCAAATTTCGAGTCTATAGACTAAAAATTGGCAGAGTTATTGGGTAGGGAAATGTACACAGACAGACATACAGACACGTTCACTTTTATAGATATATAGATTATGTCAGCTGCATAAAGAACTCGTTTCTTATTGTTCATCCCTTACGTTGGTCCGTGAAGATCGCATCCGTAGGTAAAATATTATAATATTTAGATATATAGACATACGGCTTGACATTTCAAAATAAATGTTTATATTTTTACGAAATTTTTCGCAGTTTGATTTATCTGCGTTGTTTGTGTCGTGCTAAAGGAGTCAAAAACGGCTTTTTCGTCGGGTTTAAATCTCCCGACTTGCAGTAATCATGTGATTATACACCTATAATCCCCGAAAAGGGGAAATAATAGTGTCTGCAGGTAGGTAAAATGTATCACAATAATTATATATATGCATGTGTGTGTGGTGGTTGAGTGTGTGTATGTGTGCGTGTGATTGTATAGATTGGTTTATTAGAGGTAAATTCAATAAAAACCTGTGATTATTTAAGATTGCTTAATGGAAGATAAAGCTCACATAAAGTTTGTTTTTTATACAGACAGACTTGAGTATAAATGTGCAAAAATGTTTTAGTGAACTCCTAATTACAAAGAAACCACTCCATCAGACCAAAAAAAAAGTGTTAAAATTACATTAGTATCTATTAAAAGCTGTTCCGGTGTGGATTCCACTTTGGATAAAATGGGGTGTCTGCTTTGTGATTTTAAGCAGTAATTGTTTTAGGGGGCGTGTAGTGAAAGAAGAGAGGAGGGTGTGAGGATTGAGGGAAGAGGAGGGAATACGATCTCATGTAATCAAGCTGGAGCAGTGTGTGTATTAGTATTATTTTAATCTGGCAGTTGTTTATCTGTCTTAACGGTGGCTTTGATCTTAATTAATGTTATGCCCTTATTACTGTTAACTTTGCATTTGTTAGTGTGTTTTTTTTTTCTTTTTAAGCAGTGACTACATTATCCATATATAACAAAACATTTTTTTTTAAATAAATAAATTAAAATTTAAAAAAAAAATAACCCATAGTAATTCATTATCAACTTTGAATATATAAAGATAGTTCTATTCACGGCTGAAATATTTTCTGCGTCACTGTTCAATCTCAAGTTTTGGAACAGCATACATTTAAAAAGGCATATCTTTCTCGGAATATATTATGCAACAATATTAGTCCGTAAATTCAAGAAATCAGTAGGAAAAGAGGTATACACAGGAAATAAGTCAATCATTATTTTCAAATATATATCTAATAAATAAATAAAGTAATACATTTTTAGACAAAGTTATTCAATGAATTGAGAATAAAGAAAAAAAAAACAATAGATGGTTTCATATTTTTATGATGCGATTAGTGTTACAGGCCATATTATTTGGAACCATTAAATGTGAAAAGATACAAATAAACAATATACCCTTTTATGAAGCCTTATGGATGACAATAACGTGCGAGGATATCACCAATAATCAGGGTCACAAACAGGTAAGCATGTAACATAAAATAAAACACCGCGTGTTTTATAAGTATTTAGAAGTTATTTGTTCCTCTTTTACGTTATACTAACACATTATGTTGCATTTCTAATTTGTCTCTTATTTCGCTACCCTGAATGTTTTTCTTTTTAATGAGATAATAGCTACCCCCTTCTTTCTCTGCAATGTATTGCCTACTCTTTTTACATAGTCTTCCTCACTAATTATTCGTTACTCAGTCCCCAGGTATTCCATTCATTACTCCAAAATGTGAAACATTTTCTCTCCTTTTCTTATTTTCCTTAACTTGTTTAACCAGCCCTTCTTTTACTGCTTGTATATATTCTCCCAATTTTTATTTTGCACTTTTTAACCTGAAGCGATATCTGTCCCATATCTCTTATCTGAGAACAACACTTTACATAACTAGATTTCACACATGGATCACATTAGATTCACTTAAAAGCATTTTCGAACCGTGTTTTAAAAACAGCCTTGAAAACCATCGTTGTTTAAACATGCTGAAGGAATCGATTTTCTTTTCGAAAAAAGATGTATAAATATTCCTCAGGAAAAGTTTACGTGTATACATTCGTCAGATGTCGAAGTAGACCTACTTACGTCTTTCCTTAGCATTGTTATAGACAATTATTGCTTCGTCTTATTTTCTTTGAAAAATATTCTAAAAATATTCGGATAAAAACTGGATTATAATAAACTTTTAAATGCTGGCGTTTAATAAGCTAAGTAGTCTACTCAATAATTCTGCAATCGGTTACACGTTACTACTACGTCTATAATTACATAAAATATTAGGTTATGTTATTCTCTCGCATTCAAGGCATCTTACATCGTTGCATTAGACACTTATTTTATAAACATCCACGCCCTATCGTAAGCAGTCGTAGGTGACTAGGTGCATGAATCTTATTCCGTGTAATTCTGCTATAGAATTCATAACGCATTATCTTTGTTCAACTAACAACTCATATGTATTTTAATTTACTGGCCTTTTATGATCCAATCTCTATCACTGTTTGTTAAACGACATGATTTCCACACTAAATTGTCTACTGATATCAAGGTACATAATGTGTAAGATTTATTGTGAATTGATTTATTATGTAAATATCTAATACCAATATCAATTATGTAAATATCACATATGGATATCATTCGACGAGGGTCTTAATATCTTAATAAATTTCCTGAATTTATTTTTTCAATAAAGGCTTTAAGGAAATACTGTAGTGTTGTTTTTTATGGAGATAAATTTATCGCTCCACCTTGTATATATATATATATATATATATATATATATATATATATATATATATATATATATATATATATATATATATATAATTATATATATATATATATATATATATATATATATATATATATATATATACTGTTCCACCCTGTATATATACTGTTCCATGCAGTGCCATCATGTATCCATATATATACATATATATATATATATATATATATATATATATATATATATATATATATATATATATAAAATAAGTTTTGTGCACGTATAAAATACTGTCACACAAAACGACACGCTAACCGCTATGTCAACATCTGAATTTTCTGTTGAAGCCAGTTTATCAATGCATCTCCTAATCCACTCTATTAGTGTGTTTAACTAGAAACATCCTTCAACTGGTATAACCTTTCGCCTATACTCAATTGGTTCAAAATTTAATGCGACTTGTAAAACTGACCGTAAATATATCGACCACTACATAATATGTGTAAGATGGTTTTCATTGATAAATGTTCACGTCGTACGCATAGTCAGTATCATTTTCTGTAAATGATATACTGAATAAAATAAATAGAATAATTGGAATTTCAAAATAATAAATAGCTTAAACCAATTATTTTACGTTGGCACATCAACAATGTAAATTACATCATTTAATTATGGCCTCGCTCTTAATAGGTTGAGATGAATTGGCATTGCAGTATGACTGTTAGATAAAGAAATGGCTGTATCTATATGTCAAGATAGATATAAAATAAATAGAAAAGACAATAGTACATCTTGCTGTTTATCTCACTTCATATTATCCATGCAAGTTAATGTACCTGATAGTATCCCCTACTTCAAAGTGGCACTGTGCATTGTTTGGGGTGAAATTAGAAAGAAAAAGATTAACCATAGATATATACGTTTTAGTTTATGGGCATAACTCCCTGGTAATCTTCGTTACTATCAAAAGCAAATGCCTGCAAACGTTAATGATAAACGTGATTAGATTTTCCGATAACTTTATTACAAAATACAAGGTCTGAATTCAACTTACGTAGAAGATTAATGGCCGGGATGTAGCTACGCTTAAATTAAATACGCTACACACACACAGACACACACACACACATACACACACACATTGTTTAAATAAACAATTATGGCAAAGATTCGCTGAATTAATTATAAAAGATTAACATATCTTGGCAGTTGATGTAAGTCTTTTTTTATGTTTAATCCCACATGTCATTTCATGAGTACAGTCTTTCGTCGTATGACGAGGTATTTTAGTTATTTTTAATTTACAACTGATCGAGCATTGCCAAGATAATATAGTGACATAAAAGTATGTATTTCAATAAAAACACATTTTCTTTCTAGTAATTATGTTAAAACTTATTGGAACCTCGACATATACTTTATATTTTATATTTGAACATACATTTCCTGAAATAATATATATATACATATATATATATATATATATATATATATATATATATATATATATATATATATATATCTGTGGGTATGCGTATATAAACACATACTAACACACATACACATATACATATATATTTATATAGAGAGAGGGAAATAATAAGAGAGAGAGAGAAAGAGAGAGAGAGTGATAAGTTTCAACACCTACATATAGAGTGCTAGTTTAGATATTAAATTACCCTAATTGATCATAGCTAAGCATTTTACTCAAGAGTCAATGCATATACATGCAAAAAATATATCTGTCAATAAGTTAAATTTAAAACCATGACATCCAATCACAAACCCACATAAGTCACTGTATTATATAATAGGAATCAGAAGCCCGTGTACAATAAAGATCGCCTCTCGATGGAGTTTAGTAGGTATCATTTCTTGATTTTATATCGGCTCCGCGCCCTCATCTTTATAAGAATTATTAGCAGGACCTGTTAATCCGCTTTGTCTGAAGGTAACATGCATACCCCACTTCCGCGTAAAAATGTAAAATGCGGCTGTTGTCTTTGTCGTTTGCCAACCCCAAACTGCTCTTGTTAAAACTGGTTTTCAGAATAAACACCATATTTTTTGCCTGAGGGTATCATTGTCACAAAATTTGCTGGAAGGTTCAGGGCATTTTCAGAGTATAATTCAGGGTAAAGACTATAGTTATGGTGACAAAAGCTATCGGACGCTGTGTACCTTAAAAGTAACTTAATTAGTATAGGCACTTTACGTTACCAAATAGTAGTAATTTAGTAACGCCATTTAAGAAACTGACCGTTTTAATTAAGATGTAAAACTAAACTTTATAAAAAGAACGTTTTATTTAAATGTATTAAAATGGCTGAATGGGAATCAGTAAATGATAGGCAATCATCAATTCCCGCACTAACCAATAATCACCAGGTTGTTTGCTCAGCAACCGAGAGGGCTAACATGCTTGCCAGTCCGTTTACCTAAATCTCCACACTGGACCCTCTCAACCTGATTTCCTATGCAGAGAGATGTCAGGCTAGACGATCTGAAAATCACTCCTGCTGAGATGCATGCTCTCATAAAAAAAACCTTGACACTTCAAAAGCATGTGGACCCGATCTCATCCGAGCTGTGCTATTAAAAGTGTGCTAAGCTGAAATAGCTCCAGTTCTTTCAAAACTCTACAACAAATGCCTTAATGAATTTTGCTTTTCAGGCGGTTGGAAAACTGCTTCCTTTGTACCGGTATCCAAAAATTCTGGCGAGAGTAAGGGCCCACTAAATTATCACTACTCTGTCCCATCGATAAAATTTTGCATCCCTCTGCCTGTTCTAACAGTATTTTAATGGAGAATGCTCTGACGGACTGCGGGCACTTGTGCCCCACGACGTAAACACCCTCAACAAACCCGACAGGCAGCTAAATCCCACTCATTCACAGTAGAGATCGCTGAATGTAAAATATCTTTCTACTCCAGTAGTTTATTCTCCAGAACCGCTAGACTTTGGAATTCCATTCCAGGTCATTGCTGCTCCAATTGTACTGACATGCAGAAGTTCAAATATAACGTGAACGGAAATCTTGCTGCCCAAATCCCCGACATAGTACCCCAGTAGATTTTACCCCTGATAGTAGCCCTCTACACCAAAGTGGCAATGTGCCTTGTTTGGGGTGAAAATGTATTAAACTATAAAATAAAATTTAAAAATAGCAAACACTGGTGAAGCTGGTGCGTAAACTTTAAATGGATTGAATTTAATCAAGTTATTAAGTAAAATGTAATCATGCGAAAAGCTGGAATAATAATGTTATTATTCTGGAATTCATGTTCACATTTGGGATGTTCTTTAGTAACTAATCTGTGCTTCAGTCTTACAATCTAAATGAAAATATCATAAATCATGAATTTAACATGACAAAACTATTTAAAAATTGCGCGATGATACCGCGCTCTGCCGTTGTATGCATCCTAGATCTATGTCTACTTTAATACGTGGTGCTTATGAATTTGGAGTACCGCGCTATTTGTAATAAATGTGTTCATGTAAAATTCAACTTTCACGAATGTTTTTTATTCAATCGTAAGGTGGAAGAATATGTACAAAACACCCTCACAATCACAATATATTAATAATTACCCAAGATCCTATTTTTTTCTTGTTCAACGCTTTTAATTATAAATTATAAAGTCATACACATTAAATATTGTAAAACTTCATCTTGCATTATTTCTAATTTAAAATTAAGAATTTTTCTATCCTTAAAATTGCAACTTTTAAAACATTTGGTATAAGGGTAGATTCCAAGATCTGAATAAATTTTAATTCCTAAAAGTTGGCGATAACTTTTCTATAATAATATAAGACGAAATGAGCACACATGTAAGACCACATTTTTTTCAGGAGTTGCGGTGATTAACGTACATTGCACACAATGTAACGTAAAATCAGAACTCAATATTTTTGTTTGGGGTTGGTGCACGTCAAATTGATTATTAATGCTTGCAAAAAGGTTGGTGCGCAGTTAACGTGAAATTGTGTTCATTGTACGCCGAACCCCTCACTTCCAGAAAGAAGGTAGTCATAAAGTTGGTACTTATTGTACAACAAATTATTATGCACAATACTCCCCTATTTTTTTTAACATTTTAAAATATTTTTATAACTACTTATTTGCCAGACATTTAAACGTAATAATACTTTATAAAAAACGAAAAAAAATAGTTGGTGCTACATTGGATGTTTTTTTTTTTTTTACAGATCGTCCAGTTGATGTGTAGCTGCCATCCCCTAAAAGGACATTGCCGCTTGAAACTAGATGACTCACACTTTCCAATTCCATGTGGAAGACTCTACATTTGTTGTCATTAGTGAAACCTGCAATCTTATTGAATGCATTGGCAATCAATTCCTGGTCACGTGCAGCCATTTTCATAATCGTGGTGGAGGGATCCCCTTAGACATTTATCATGGATTTACCCTTGACGTTAAGAGGGTTAGCCGTACGACAGCTCTACGGGATTCTTTTTTTTAAATCCAGGTTGGTTTAATAAAAAGTAGCAACAGTTAATTAGCACTCCAAGTTTTCATTTTCAGTATTTGTAATATCATAAATTCTTAATAATGACAACATTTCACGGGGTTTTGACTGCCGTCTGTTTGGCCCAGTATAATTTAAAATCGACAGCACACATACATAATATTCAGCAAATCATCATAGGAATATATGATATAAGATATTTTCTTATTCTATTAGTTAGGTGGTTCTGGCGAATTCATCTCCTGTGGGAATTATCTTTCAGTTTGCGCTTAATCTCAACCGTTAACTTGTATTTAAATATTCCTCTTCTTTTATCTTATATCGAAAACCCAGTGTTTTAAATATATTTCCTGTAATCTTAAAGTATTAAAAAAACAAAGATATTATTGCATCTAATCGTATTACATTAAACAAAAAAAATGTAGAAATTGCTAATTGATTAAAGTTGCACAGTTATATAAAAAAGAAAACACAGTATTGCATTTTTTTTCAAAACAAAACATGTTTAATTCATGCAAGACTTGATTCTTACTTATGAGTTCTCAGGATAATTTTCGATTTATCAGTTTATATATGAAAAAAAATACACTTTTAAGGCCAGGGCTACGTCCTTATACATAAAGTTGGAACACGGTACAAATAAATAACAGACACATAATACTGATATTAATACAAGTAATACAACTAATAATTATTATTTGGGTTATTTCATACTACTATCCTCTTGCAGTCGTCTTATTTCCCACCGTTGCTCGCATAATTGTAGCTGGTTGCCCTTTTACTTGGGATTTCATATACTCAGTTGATTTTTTTTCTTTTTCCGGAGAGTGTATCCCTCCTTACTACTGTACTGATGTCATATGGATTACATATTCGTTGAAGTCTTTCGCCCTTCATGTATGTTATACCCACAGTGGTGCGTTTTTAGTGGTGTCTTTTTGTGTCTGGTCTTGATATCTTGGAGCTGCACTCATGCTCTCTGGATTGTTTTTTTTGTGTAGGAATTTTCTATAACTGTCCATCTTTTTTATTATTACATTTTCACCCTAAACAAGGCATATTGCCAATTGGTTGCAGGGGGCTACTATCAGGGACATGGGCATCAGGGGTATTGTGTATGGAGTTGGGCAGCAGGATGTCGGTTCACGTTGCACTTGAACTTCTACATGGCAGTACAGTTTTGGAACCAGGGCCCGGCAGGGAATTCACAAGCCTAGCTGTCCTGAGAAAGAAACTACTGGAGTAGAAATATCTCTAACATCTAGGGATCTCTACTGTAAAGGGGTTGAATTTAGCGGCTTGTGGTGTTTGTCGGGGGTATTTTCGTCGAGGGCGCACAAGCGCTTGTAGTTGGTGAGAGCATTCACCGTTAAAGCACTTGTAGAAAAAGTAGAGACATGCAACATTTCGTCGATGGGACAGGGCTGATATTTAGATGACAGTTCAGGACCTATCAGATTGGCGACTCTCTTCTGAACCTTGTCTAGTAGCGAAAGACTAGTGGTAGATGCACCAGCCCAAATATGACAACCATACTCACCACATGGGCGAATGGTGGCCTTATAGATGTATTGGATACTTTCGGGCGTTAGTATCTTCTAGCATGGTAGAGAGAACCTATTTTTTTCGTAGCGGTCCTTGCGATACTCTCGATGTAATTGTTCCAACTCATGTTTTCTGAAAGCATTAGGCCGTGGAGTTTAAAGGGTGTACTTTCAGATAAAAGGTCTTTGATCATTGCTATTGGTGGTAGAGAAGATTTCTTGTAATTAGTGAAGGAAACGAGTTTAATCTTGGTAGAATTGAAGGTGACCATACATTTTTGCCCCTATTCCACTACCGATCGGATGGCATCCCCTGGTGCTTCTGCCATTTCTTTGGATATGTGATCATTTGTTTTCCTGCCATGTCTGTTATAGAGTGTTGCATCGTCAGCATATATACCCATCTCACAGGCAATTTTGTCAGGGAAGTCATTCATGAATATTAGGAATAACAGAGTCCCAGGATATATTCCTGAGACACTCCCGCATTTTATTGTTTAGATGTACGACCGTCGAAGACAACCTGAAGTTTTCTGTTATCTAAGAAGCATTTAATTATTTCATGTATTCTGCTCGTGATACCATATGATCTGATTTCCAGAGAAGACCTTTATGCCATACCATGTCAAAAGCCTTAGATATATATAGAGCTACCACTCTACGCTTCCCCTCTTTGTCTAGTGACTGGTATATACGTTCTAAGATAACAGTTAAGATGTCTGCTGTTGAATGGGCTTGTCTAAATTCCTATTGTTGGTCAGTCAGAAGTGTCCTGCCATCTACTAGGAGTGTGACCTCGGGATAGCTCACCGAGGATAAGTGCAGGGTCTCTTTCCATGCGCGACATGGCACTACAAACAACCCGACCTTATATAACTGCTGATAGAGCAGGCGCTCTAAGCGCTACCAAATAGTTAGGGGGTCCTGTACTACCAGTCGGGAACAGCAACCGGGAACTGTCTATCCGGTACACTCAACCAATCAGATGATATTCAGCCCAATCTACTTGTACTGGCATTATGGCATTCAAGCACTCCCCAAGTGTCCAGTTTTGAGGGGTGGGATATTTTGTGAGTTGGGAAACGGCGTTCATTGCCCTAGTCAGGAAACAAGATCGACCACTGAAGGTCTGTAGACTCCCTGCGATTTGACCGCTACGCCTAGCTAATAGGCAAAGAAGGAGTATGGAAGCCGGGCGATAGACAGTGCCTATCTCTGTCTTAAGCAGTGTAGGTTTGCAGACCGGTAATTTGTTTGAGTCACCAGCTCTAGGAATGTTGTCATCCAAGACTTGAGAGGCCTTCCTCCCCTTAGGCTTAGCTTCAGAGTTTTCCTTCTCCTAGACTGATGACCTGGGAAGATCTACGGGTTCATTAGCACCGAGAGGGTGTTCCCCTCGCCTGGGTCCTTATCAAGGTAGTTCTGCGCCCCCGCGTTGGTGGTTAATGTTAACGGGTTAGTTGATAATGTTTATATATTAACTGATAAATTATACTCCTCAAATTGATTACAGGGCATTGTTATTTCATTTTTTGGAGGAGGGACTGAGTAAGAGTTCATGCAATGGGCCAGTTTTATTTGCAAACAGGTCTGTTGGAAGGAGTTAACATGGTTTGTTTTTTACGTTTAGGTTAAAAACATAATTTTCTTATTTTTATGTTTGCTTAGGAATAAGATAATGCGTTGCAAAATGTATATATGAAATATGTAAATGTGAAAACTATACAATGGTTAAACGTGTTATCCACTAAAAGTACTGTTAGAAGAACATACATTCCGTAGTACGTAGAGAGACTGAAAAGTCAGTTATAGCTGACTATATCTGGAATACAAAAGGGAAACTGTCTTCCAATATGTGACGAAGTAAAACTTAATAAAAGAGAGGAACCGTAGAGCGAAAGGCGACTGAAAGAAGCAGCACATATGCTGGGGAATAACAGCAAGTAGAGCTAGTATAAAATTTAATAAGACACGGGAATCAGGAATTATAACCAATAGGAAATACCGACAAGTAATGTAAACACACACACATAGACATAGACACACACACACGTACACACACACCTATATATATACATATGTATATATATATATATGTATATATGTATATATATATATTCATATATAGTAACAATTAGTAACAAATATAGATATTTACAACTAGGCATAAAATTAGATTAAAGGACCCAAAAATTCGTAATATAATAGTTGTCAAGGCCCAGTGACGCAGTGGTTAGAGTATTTGAATAAAAAAATCAATTGTAAAAAGTGATATTCTCCTGTGTGCGAACGAAAAATACAATTGCGAATTACTTAGTCATTACTCATGGTTGACGGAACAACAGCATGTTACCCCGTGATGCAGATGAAGGGTTCCCTTCGACAATTTGTCCAAATTCCTGAGATCGCCAGAAACATTCCCGAGTTTTATAAGAGACACCTGAACTAGGTCGGTGGTTACATCGACCGAAACGATGTGAAAATCACACTCAAGATGAGAACGGTCGCCCGAAAGAGTCAAATAATAGAAATTCTCAAAATTTCAGAAACGTTACTAATAATAATACTAATAATAATACACTAGGACAAAAACGTCAGAAACTACACGATAAACCACAAAATAAGCTAATGCAGCAAAATAGAAATCACCTAGATAGTCGCCAACCTTATGTGAAAATGGATGTCACACAATTTTGCCAGATCGAATATCACACTGACGGGACAGCGAAGAAAATGCCAAATCAAGAAATTTTAGATAACATTTACACAAAGAAAGCAGGAATAACAAACGCGAAAAACTTCGAAATAAGAATGTGAGAAAACCAAAACATCGAAATCGTAAAAAAGGTATAAAGAATAGCAACAATTAAAACAGGTAAAATGCAGAGAATGGTTCACATGAACGTATAACGCTATCATGACATAGAACCACTGCAACATAAGCAAGAAAAAGACGATATAAGAGAACTACAGACAATATAGAGCCGTGAAGGTTCAAAGAAGAGGAAATACCATGGAGAGAAAACACTAGCTAGACCCAGCCGGGTGACTGCGAAAAGAATGGAATCTTCAGAAGGTAAGTAATTAGCATTAACATACATTGATTTTCAATATAATTCATAAATATTTACTAAAAGGAAAAATACTAACAACATTAACAACACGCTTCGATTTATTTTCAGTAAGCGGCACAGCTTTTGTGGCTTGTTTTTAATCCTCGAAATAGTTTTATCTTGCATTGCATTTTCAGTTGGACTGGATTACATGCGTTAAATGATTACGTGAGAATATCTATCTTGTTATCTCTCTTTCCCTCTCTCTCTATTGCTCTCTCTCTTTATATATATATATATATATATATATATTTATATATTGCAAATGTATATGTATATATATATATATATATATATATATATATATATATATATACAGATATATATTTGCAATAATACTTTAGTGAGATAATTATTGTTCTCCACTCTATTATAACCGTGGTTGTTAGCATCCTGCCCTTATTTGACTAAAGTGCATACTATAACTACTGTAAGATTGATTAATATTGCGATTAGAGATAATAGAGACCTTAGGCGGACAATTGAACTCGGAAATGAACGGTTTATCCCCAGACGATTTTAGGATGTTAATTCAATCGAGCATCACTTCTTTTGGACGCGCTCTGGCAGATACCAGCGGATATACATTAATTGCTTGGGCGTGTCTCTGTGGTAACTATTGTAGATATGTATTAATCTCTACTCTGTGGGTTGAATTCTTAGTTGTAAATACACATAACAACTGTGTACCAGCATACTATCATACTAATTTTACACCTACTCTAGCAACCAAATATATATATTTTATAATTCTACCCTAAGCGATAAAGGCCATAAAGTCCAAGAATTTCCTCATATAACAGACAACACGTTATGCAACATGCACTATCTGTGCGTGAAGTCGCAAAGCTTATCAAGAACCTTGATTCCAGTAAATCAACTGCCCCTGACGGCATTTCAGTTATAGTGCTGAAAAAGCTTCAACCAGAACTTACCTCCCAACTTACAAAACTGTTTAAGCGTTTTCTTAAGGAAAAGTGATTTCCTACAACCTGGAAAACCTCATCAGGATCCCCTGTATTTAAAAATTCTGGCGAATAGTCATCTCCCTCTCAGTACAGACCATTAAGTCTCCTTTGTGTTATAAGTTGTTGGAATCCATATTAAATAAAAACATGCAATATGGTTTCCGCTCCGCAAGATCCACAGCAGATTTGCTAATAGTTATATATCATAGACTTAGTGAATTCGTTGACAAAGGATTTTTTTCCAAGGCAAATTCTCTTGACATATGGAAGGCCTTCGATAAGGTATGGCATAAGGGGCTACTTCACAAGATTTCCAGCTCCTGTATTACTGGAAATCTTTTCTCAATTATTAAATCATTTCTCTCCGATAGATTCATAAGGGTAGTGGTTGATGAGCAGAAATCAGAGGCCCGTAGTATTAATGCTGAAGTCCCTCAGGGGTCTATCCTGGGTCCAACTCTCTTCCTGATCTACATCAATAATTTTCCAAAACATATGCTTTAATCATTCGTTGACATCTATGTTGATGACGCGCCCATCTATGGCAACATATCAAAGGCCGTAAATGAGAAAGTTCGCTCTGATTCTCTCTCCTCTGATCTTGAGCGCATAGTACAGTGGGGGAAAGGTGACTGGTCAATTTTATTGCATCTAAAACCAAGCTGCTATCTGTACATCATCTACGCTCTTATCCCCATCTGGCTTAAATTGAAATAGATGGATCTCGTTTTGGGGAGGCTCCATGTTTTGACAAGCTTCTGGGTTTGACATTTACTCCTGGTCTGAAATAGAACACGTACATCAGGTATCTTGCCAATGACGCTGGGAAAATGGTGGGATCCTTCTTCCGCTCCAGAAGATATGTCTCTATAGCTGCAATTCTCTATATGTATGAAACCTAACGTAATGTACTTGTAATAACCCTTATCCCGGAGTGGCTTCCAAGCCTTGATAAGTGGTGATAACTGTGTAAAAAAAAGAAAGAAAAAGCCAAGTACGTCCAAGGATGGGGTACTGCTTTCACATCTGGGCAGGAACTGCTAAAACAACCTATACTGCCATGTACAGAGTATAAAATAGACTTCGTAGCTTTGTGGATAATGCTTTTTTGTCTTTCCAACAGCTCCTCTCCCTCAGAAGAGACGTTGCGAGCCTATCTTTTTTATCGTTATTTCCATGGCAAGTGCCTATTAGAGCACCACTCTGGTCCCCTCTCACTAATCTTTCACGAAAAACACCCGTCTAGCTGAAACTAATGTAATTTATTTTCCCCACTCTTTATCTGTTCCTAAATCAAAACGTAGATTCCATGGGCAGAGATTCTTTCTTAGAAGTGCACGACTGATGAACTCTCTTCCGTTTGCTTGTTTCCGACCTGACTACAATTTGGATGTCTTCAAGGCGAATATAAACAAATTCCTGTCAAACCGCTTTCTTATGTAAGACCCCCTATCAAATACCCAATACTAATGATTACTACGATACTATCTCATTGATTATTTTACACGCAATAACCCTTATCCCCGAGTGGTGTTCAGGCCTTGATAAGTGGTGACCTCCATGTAATAAAAAGATAAAGTAAAGTAAATGTACACATTGAATATGTACACCCACATAAACGCCCTGCAGAATCTAATGCATTTCATTATCTTCACACAGATAGCAAGCAGCATACAAGACACAGAGTTGTATGTTTATTATAAAGACACATGCAATGAAATGTAAGCAAAAGAACGGTAAATTTTAATGACACCAGATTGTTTGAAACAGTCTGGAATGTAGGGGAGAGGAAAAAAATGACCAGACATCAAAGTATCGATCGTAGCAGATAGATACTGTTTGTAAAGTTATCAACGTGGCTTATAAGAAAGCACTGAAAAAGAGGCCGCATTTTAGTGAGGAATTTACACGATGTTTTCATTCCCAGATTTTTTAGGATCCAGAACTTTTATTCCATTAAAAACAGGTGTGCCTCAGTACGCATTTAAGTAATCCTTATATATAAGAAATAGTTGACAAAAAACATCGCGACACATTTTTAACAACAAAAGCTTTCATGTATGATATTTCCAAAAATACATTTTTTCTAAATATTTGAACAGTTCATTTCTCATACTCCGTCCGGGTCTGTCTTTTTATCTTTTCCGTAACGGAACTTACATGCCTCGCAAACATGCTTTTATTAACATGTGATTCAAAGCGTAAACCGTAAGTATTGCTACAGAGATACGCCCAACCAATTAATGTACTTCCGCTGTTATCTTCCATAGCGCCCTCAAAAGATGAAGTGGTGGTTGAGGGAATGGCGAAAATGTTAAATGATTTTTAAGAGTTAGCGGTTCATTTCCAAATAATATTTTGCTATTTTTATTTTCTGACAATAAGGTTCCGCAAGCATACCTTAGGACGAATTTAATTATTAAAAGAAGGACTGCACTGTCATAATACTTGCATATTAAAAATCGCGAAAATTATTCACTTTTTATCACATTACTCATTCCGAAAAAACCTTCTATCATGCAATGACATGTCTAAAGCTTACCTATACTATATTATTGTTTACTCAAATCAAGAAGCTTTTTCAGAAGTACCATGATTTCTCTTCCTAAATATTTAATATTTTAAATTTAATCATGCGACTTCACTTAAAATAAATCATTTTACAGAATAAAATGAATGCAAGTGAATTTATTTTTTCTATCACTTTCGCGTCTTTTGATTAGAGACAAAGATAGAAAAGTAAAATAAAAAAGTGTCAAGAATATAAATGTCGAAAACAGATTTATTATTAATAACTAGAATGCGTTTTTTTTATTCAATATTTTTCTATTAATCATCGGAATAAAACTTGTGAAACGTGCCACATATTTCCTAGTTATTTTTTTTTATTACATTTTCACCTCAAACAAGGCAAAATTGTCACTTTAGGGTAGGAGGCTACTATCAGGGGCAACAACTACTGGTGTACTATGTAGGGATTTGGGCAGCAGGATGTTGGTCACGTTATACTTGAACTTCTGCACGTCAGTACTGTTGGGGAAGCAGGGACCTGGAATGGAATTCCAGTGTCTAGCGGTTCTGGGGAAGAAACTATTGGAGTAAAAAGATCTTTTACATATAGGGATCTCTACAGTGTGGGGGTGGGATTAACCGCCTGTCGGGTTTGTCGAGGGTGCTCACGTCGTGGGGGCACAAGTGCTTTCAGTTCGTCAGAACATTCACCACTAAAATACTTGTAGAAAAGGCAGAGAGATGAAACATTTCGTCGATGGGACAGAGGCAGAAGCTTAGATGCCAGTTCAGGGCCTATCAGATTTGCGACTCTCTTTTGAACCTTATCAAGGAGCGAGAGACTAGTAGCAGATGCACCAGCACAAATGTGACAGCAATATTCAATACATGGGCGAATGGTGGCATTATAGAGGTACAGGATACTTTCGAGTGTTAGTAGTTGTCTAGCACGGTGGAGAGAGCCCACCTTTCTTGCAGCGGCCCTGGCAATGCCTCCAATTACAATCGGATGGTAGGTTTTGGAGTGTAAATATTTGCTCAACCACGATTTGTATTCGCTACATATTTTATTACATAATTAATTTCATTTTGCGTACTATCTTTATAACCAAGGGTATGATTTGGATTTCACGAGCCATTGTTCTTATCTGCAGTAATATTTTCACAAGGTATCAGTCGATGTTAACTTAGACCTTCTTCCAATGTATCTAATCAAACGTGGATATCTTTCGACTCTGTTTAGGTCGAACTCGGACATGGGGTTTAGTTCGACACAAAGATTTATTTACAGACGTGCAAAAGATCGTGCTTTAAATCAAAGGAAACGTTGTAAAACTAATACAGCATACCAGAGCAATAGTCCAGAATATCATAACATAGATAGTACTATTCTCACGTATTACTGTTTACCGGAACTAACAGAAATACAGGGACAATAAATGAGGAAATAAGGCATCAAGCAGTCCCTAATGAAACCGGACGTCACACGCCCCACAAGTTGAAGCTCCACATGTAAAAAAACACGGAGAAACTGCGAAGACTGGCACCTACACACCTGGAAATCAAGAACAACAGAGGATAAAGCAGATAAAATAGAAAAAAAAAACAATACAGTTCATGAACGAAGAAAATGCAAAGCTCCCATCTTAAAGGAATCAAGAAAAAATAAATAGAAAGGAACTGAGGAGGTGAACAAGCGACTCCCGGATATGACACTGTATCAAATAACATACCTAAATGATTTAATTCATGTAGGAGCCAAGATTGTAAGTATAAATTCGTATCATAAAAAACAGCTGGGAAAATATGCATCGACAAAACCTGAATGGGAAATAAGGCTGGGGATCCAAATAAACAAACACAAAAAAAGATAAATCTTTAAAGATGAAGAAACGACGTAGGTATAATGGAAAATTACAAATATGGCAAAAAGGGAAAAGCTAAATAAATTGAAAACATTGGAAGCCAATTCTAACAAAATGTGAACGAAGGAAAGACAATGACAGAACGACCAAACACGATAGAAACAGAACTTTACTGCAGTAAGATATGCGGTAGAACGACGGTATCACAATAGAAATGCATAATGATAAAGGTTGAATAATATGAAAGAAACGTAACAGCACATCAGAGAAAAAGTGAGCGAAATTAGCAAGGAGACCCTGAATGAGACCATAGGAAAAATGACGAACTGAAGAGCACAAGGCACGACTGGATACATGCATACTAGTATAACATTGACAACCGAACACTAAAGGCTAGCTAAAACCTGAGAATATATATCTAAAAAAAAACGCCCCAGTTTTGATGACAAATGTAGCATCGCACTGATATAGACAGACACAGAGAAATAATGTCGCAAATATAGGCTCGTCACTTGCTGTGGAAAATATGTAGACGACAATTGAGGGAACAAATCTTCCACTCTCCGGATAATCGTTGACTTCTTCCTAAAGAATAGAAAAGAAGGCCAAAAAACAAAACAAACAAAAATCTACAGAGGTTAAGAAGACGGGCAAATATCTCACCATAGCGTTGAGCGATTTTTTTTTTTTTTTACAAAGGCATCACCACATTATCAAGGCCCAGAGGACACTCAAGGATAAGGGTTAAAGAGTGTACAGTAGAAGTTGGTCAATATAGTAATCATTAGTAATGAAAATTTGGTAAATTTAATAACTTATATGGAACGGCTCATCAAGAACTTATTTACCTTAGACTTGAACACAACCATATTGTAGTCAGCCGGAAAGCAGGAAAACGGAAGACAATTCCACAGGCGTGCAGTTCTAAGAAAGAAGCTTTGTTCATGGAATCTATGTTTAGGTTTAGGCACAGATAAAGAGTGGGGGAAATTATTGATAGTGTTTACAGCTAGACGAGTGTTTCTTGTGAAAGTTTGGCGAGGGGGGACCATAGATTGAAGCTCAGTCGAACACTTTCCATGAAAATAACGATACATCAGAGACAAACTCGCAACATCTCTTCTGTGAGATAGAGGTTGTAAGGAGGAGAAAAGGACATCTCCTACGAGGCTACGAAGTCTATTTTGAACTCTATCAAGGCAGGACAAGTCCTTTCTAGCAGCTCCTGCCCAGATGTGGCAACAGTATTCCATCCTTGGACGTACCTGGCTCTTATATAGATAGAGAATAGCATCAGCAGTGAGATATCGACTGGATCGATAGAAAGATCCCACCATTTTTCCAGCGGCCTTGGCAACAGATTTGATATACGTGTTCCATTTAAGATCAGGAGTAATGGTCAAGCCCAGAAGCTTGTCAAAACTTGAGGCCTCCTGAAGACGAGAGCCATTCATTTCAATTGATGACAAATGTGGATTAAAATGTTGATGATGTAAAGAGAGAAGCTTGGTTTTAGATGCATTAAAAGTAACCAGCCACTCCTTTCCCCATTGTACTACATGCTCAAGATCAGAGGAGAGAGAATTGGAGAGTACTTGCTCGTTTACTGTTTTAGATGTGGTACCATAAATGGTAGTGTCGTCAGCATAAATGTCTACAAATGATGTAAGGATATGATTTGGAAGATCATTAATGTAGATCAGGAAAAGAGTTGGGCCCAGGATGGATCCATGAGGGACACCGGCATTAATACTGAGAGCTTCTGATTTTTGCCCCTCAACTACTACTCTTATGAACCTATCAGAAAGAAATGATTTAATAATTGAGAAGACTTTTCCAGCTATACCATAGCTAGCGATCTTATGAAGTAAACCTTTAGGCCATACCCTATCAAAGGCTTTAGATATGTCAAGAGCAATTGCCCTAGAAAGATTGCCACCGTCGAGAGATTTGCTAATCCTATGCGATATAACTGTAAGGACATCTGCTGTAGATCTAGCAGAACGGAAACCATATTGAGTGTCACTAAGAAGGTTATTTTTGTTTAGATGTTTGATTACTTCTGTATTTAACACAGATTCTAGCAACTTACTCATGACGCACAGGAGACTTATTGGCCTGTACTGAGAGGGGGATGAGCGATCACCTGAATTCTTAAATACAGGGCATACTGATGAGATTTTCCAGGGAGATGGGAAACTATTCTCCTTAAGACAACGTTTAAACAGTTTTGTAAGTATGGGCGCTAGTTCAGGTTGAAGTTTTTTGAGTACTATAATTGGAATACTAAATAATTAATAAATAATTACAAAAACAACCTACAGGATCCCCCAAGCATGTATGATAGAATGCTTACAAATGTATAAAGTATTATACAGGATCATAAACGTGATAGAAAATGCAAAAAAACATGGAGATGGGAACCGAAAGCTGCTAGACAAAGCATAACAGAAATTAGCATACAAAGAGGCATTTTCCAAGGAGATTTACTATCACCTTACTGTTCATCATAGCGATGATGCCACTCAACAATATACTGAGAAAGTGCAAAGCCAAATATAAGTTCTCTTACACGAAGAAAATGTGAACCATCTGATGTGCATGGACAAGGACTGAACATGAACAAGTGACACTTATAAGCACTACCAGGATCTTCAGCCAGAATATCTAAATGGGGTTTGATATGGGAAATATCACATTACAGAGGGGATGGATGGCTTATTGCGCATAGATAAAGGGATCCTGAATAAGGTAAAAAGCGGTAAAAGAATATAGCCATGATATGGATCTAATAAAAGTAAGCATACAGCATGAATAATAGAATGCCCGAGAATGTACAAACTCCCAGCAAAGTTTATCAATTCATTAAAAATACAATAACATCATGGGCAGTTTGAAAATAACTATCGTAATATATCGCCTATTAACTAATGTAATTTAGTCCGCCTGCGCCATGAACCTTTAACTTGTGAAATCTGGTAACGTGTCCAACTGATTAACCGGAAGTAGGAATATATATATATATATATATATATATATATATATATATATATATATATATATATATATATATGTGGGGGGTATGTGTGTGTGTGTGCGGGCGTTAAATTTGCATCATGCCTGCACGATGCATCATTCCATATCGCAAATGGAACTACGAGAACTGTCTGAAAGTTACTGTTTTCTTCAGTTCCGAAAGATGATCGATTGAATTACGTGCGGATGAAAACGATAAGATGGAAAAAAATCCCTCCATATCGATATAGCAAATTGTGTTTGTAAAATGCTTGAGAATAATTAGCCATATATGTAACTTTAAATGTTTTTGCTAAACACATTCTTTTTTTCCATGTTAAATCTTGTGATGAGTGTCACAATAGTCAGCAAATTGAACAAAAGCTGATATCGATGTAATTAAATCCCCATATACACAGTTTTTGTTGCAAAGAGAATTACAATATTAATCAAAAATACCAGAAACAGAAAATTTACAACTGGTAATAAAATTCTAAAGACGACACTTGAAATGTTGTGATATTTAATGTTTTAAGTATGTCTGCATTCGTAACATTGTTTATACTAGGATTTCATTTGTTATCTCATCGCTCGTTTTCAGTACAACTAATATGTCGTTCGATTTTCAGTATTTATTTTTAAAAATGTTATTGTTCGTTTTGGTTATAAAGATAGTGCTCGCTTTTATTTTAAAAATAGTTGTTCGGTTTGATTTTAAAAATCTAGTGGTTCCCTTTGATTTAAAAAATATATATTGTTCATCTCGTTTTAAACTGTGCCAATTATTCATTTTAAAATATCCTTTAATTTTAATAGTTGCTTATTACCTTAATTCATCTAGAAGTGTAAGCCATGTTTAGATTCAGAAGAGTTTCCGATGGTTCGTTGTTCTACACAAGTCCTGAGAGGTTTGCAGTAGACAGAAGAGTTTCTGATGGTTCGTTGTTCTACAATTCTTGGGAGTTGAGTGGTTTGCAGTAGACAGTTCTCCATAGAGCAAAAGAGTCTTCCGGTGTTGAGCGGAAAAGGCATGTGCGAAATTTGTACAGAAATGTTTAATATTTACGGAGTACTTCTGGTGTATAATTGGTTGGTAGACGAATGAGAATTACTTCGATTCGTCAGTTCTCAGCAGCATCGTTTATAAATAGAATATCCCGACTATGAGTGATCATACCCCATTATCAATCCTCCGGGATGATGGGATGTGTCTCCTAGCGGCTTCTTCTGTAGGGAGACAGGGTAGTCCTACTCCTCAAGGATCCGTTCTTGACACTAAGCCTGAATTGTGAGGCGTCAGGAACCGGACCAGAACTTTTCGCATTGAGGTAAACCGCTTGGGTACTAGCAAGGAGGTCCTTGCCATCGGGGTTTGCAGTGGGGCAAGTGAATTGCGTGCCCCCTGAAGCGACCCTTTCGGGAAATTCCGACGGAGGGGCGCAGGCATTTTTTTGTTGAGGGGAGAGTGGCGCATTCTTTAGGGAAGCTCGCCTGTTCTTCACTTCCGGCCTTGAGCAACATTTTTCTGTGGTGTGCAGCGAATAAATATCTACCACATTATACTCCAAGATATTGTAACATTGTATTTAAAGTTTTGCAACATTAGATTGTCTTCTGCTTTAACATTGAACACCTCACATGCATGATTTTTGGATATTGAATAACCTACAGATTTACTACAAACCAAAGCATGTTCCTTACTTTTCTACTTTGTAAATGTAATTTATAATTAAATAATGAACGTATTCCATGCACTATAATGCATAATACAACGACATATTCAATTATTTTATCACATATATTGACAACTTTTTACCTTTTCAGTTTATTTTATTATTAATATGAGATGAGTTCTAGCAAAAATTATCGTATTCTTTACTTCATTTTAAAATTCTATTTTGAAATTTGTTAACGCTTTCTGTAAAACTTTCTGCTCATTATCGTCAATCTTAGTGTTACACATATCTTGTTTAAAAGAACCTCGCGATGACGTAATTTTTCAGCAGATACGCCGTCTATTAAGATGGCTATGGTTTAACGTCATGTACGATACGTTCATAAGGTAAACATAAAAAAGAGGTATTTTACCAATGATTCACCATGATAGATATGATGCCCTTAAAATATCCATTAAAACCCACGTCGATTACAATTTCATTAAGGAAAACAAATGAAGGAACCACCTAATATACATGGATACCTTAAAACTGTTTTTACAAATCCCAAGAAGAACAAGAGAAGCTATTAAACGCAAGCACATGCCACCCCTAGCATATTCGAATGAATAAGTGCGTACTACTGATCATCGGAAAGAGACACTTGAAAACAACGGAAGGCACTTAGAAGAAGCAACAAGGTACAAATAAGTCGAAATTATTTGAGAGATCAGGAACACACAGCATCAAAGCAATAGAAATGAATGAGAAAGGCCGAACGAAACATATCAGAAGTACAGTAAAACACTCAGAAATTAAACTATATAGTAGAAACCTAATAAAAGACATACACATATGGATAATGTCACTGGTAAGATACTAAGGACCTGCTACAGAATGGACCAAACAAGAAGCTAAGACAGCTCATTAAGAAAATCAGAAATCCTCTTCACAGATTTAGCATATACCTGACTTGAAATTAATGACGTTGTAGTTCTCCGTTCGATTCGATGTGGATTTACAATTTTGGCGCGCGAATAGTAGGTCTAATAAACTATAGCTATGAAGCTATGTTATATTTTGCTATTAATATATTCCCCCTCTGTTCCTCTCAGTAACACTCTCTCTAGCTCTCTCTACATATGGGTGCATCTCTCTCTCTCTCTCTCTCTCTCTGTCTATATATATATATATATATATATATATATTATTTTTAAAATTTAATTATCCACTGACACGTGTTTCGTGTTCTACGACTCATCAGAATGGCTGAATATAGCGAGATTCGAAATCGGGACCCCACGGAAATGAGACTAAGCCCCTTACCTCTGACGCATCTCCCAAACTGTCTGGATATATCGCGATTTACTTAAATGTTGTTTTTGTTTTGATTTTAGCGATATGTTTTGAATTAATTCAATTATTTACGAAAGCGCAGTTTTAGCTGAATGCCGGCTTGGAATAATTTTCCCTTTAACCAATTTGGTACCCCC
>NW_027633596.1:0-37039 GCF_053919585.1 Euprymna scolopes | reverse complement strand
TGTAAAAATCATAAAAAATCGGCCAAAAATACATAAGAAATACATCATTACACTAGTATTCCTTAGTAAAGGTTATGCAGGAGAGCTAAACATAAACCACATGAAATAGGCAAAACCTGAGAGGTCCGCGTACATGAGAAATTTCGATTTTTGCAATGTGCTAATTTTGTCTTAATTTAATGTAGAAATCATAAAAAATCGGCCAAAAATACATAAGAAATACATCATTACACTAGTATTCCTTAGTAAAAGTTATGCAGGAGAGCTAAACATAAACCACATGAAATAGGCAAAACCTGAGAGGTCCGCGTACATGAGAAATTTCGATTTTTGCAATGTGCTAATTTTGTCTTAATTTAATGTAGAAATCATAAAAAATCGGCCAAAAATACATAAGAAATACATCATTACACTAGTATTCCTTAGTAAAAGTTATGCAGGAGAGCTAAACATAAACCACATGAAATAGGCAAAACCTGAGAGGTCCGCGTACATGAGAAATTTCGATTTTTGCAATGTGCTAATTTTGTCTTAATTTAATGTAGAAATCATAAAAAATCGGCCAAAAATACATAAGAAATACATCATTACACTAGTATTCCTTAGTAAAAGTTATGCAGGAGAGCTAAAAATAAACCACATGAAATAGGCACAACCTGAGAGGTCCGCGTACATGAGAAATTTCGATTTTTGCAATGTGCTAATTTTGTCTTAATTTAATGTAGAAATCATAAAAAATCGGCCAAAAATACATAGGAAATACATCATTACACTAGTATTCCTTAGTAAAAGTTATGCAGGAGAGCTAAACATAAACCACATGAAATAGGCAAAACCTGAGAGGTCCGCGTACATGAGAAATTTCGATTTTTGCAATGTGATAATTTTGTCTTAATTTAATGTAGAAATCATAAAAAATCGGCCAAAAATACATAAGAAATACATCATTACACTAGTATTCCTTAGTAAAAGTTATGCAGGAGAGCTAAACATAAACCACATGAAATAGGCAAAACCTGAGAGGTCCGCGTACATGAGAAATTTCGATTGTTGCAATGTGCTAATTTTGTCTTAATTTAATGTAGAAATCATAAAAAATCGGCCAAAAATACATAAGAAATACATCATTACACTAGTATTCCTTAGGAAAAGTGATTAATGAGAGCTAAACATAAACCCCATGAAATAGGCAAAACCTGAGAGGTCCGCGTACATGAGAAATTTCGATTGTTGCAATGTGCTAATTTTGTCTTAATTTAATGTAGAAATCATTAAAAATCGGCCAAAAATACATAAGAAATACATCATTACACTAGTATTCCTTAGTAAAAGTGATGACGAAGAGCTAAACATAAACCCCATGAAATAGGCAGAACCTGAGAGGTCCGCGTACATGAGAAATTTTGATTTTTGCAATGTGCTAATTTTGTCTTAATTTAATGTAGAAATCATAAAAAATCGGCCAAAAATACATAAGAAATACATCATTACACTAGTATTCCTTAGTAAAAGTTATGAAGGAGAGCTAAACATAACCCCCATAAAATAGGCAAAACCTGAGAGGTCCGCATACATGAGAAATTTCGATTTTTGCAATGTGCTAATTTTATCCTTATTTAATGTAGAAATCATTAAAAATCGGCCAAAAATACAAAAGAAATACATCATTACACTAGTATTCCTTAGTAAAAGTTATGAAGGAGACCTAACATAAACCCCATAAAACAGGCAAAACCTGAAAGGTCCGCGTACATGAGAAATTTCGATTTTTGCAATGCGCTAATTTTGTCTTAATTTAATGTAGAAATCATAAAAAATCGGCCAAAAATACATAAGAAATACATCATTACACTAGTATTCCTTAGTAAAAGTGATAAAAGACAGCTAAACATAAACCCCATGAAATAGGCAGAACCTGAGAGGTCCGCGTACATGAGAAATTTCGATTTTTGCAATGTGCTAATTTTGTCTTAATTTAATGTAGAAATCATTAAAAATCGGCCAAAAATACATAAGAAATACATCATTACACTAGTATTCCTTAGTAAAACTGATAAAGGAGAGCTAAACATAAACCCCATGAAATAGGCAGAACCTGAGAGGTCCGCGTACATGAGAAATTTCGATTTTTGCAATGTGCTAATTTTGTCTTAATTTAATGTAGAAATCATTAAAAATCGGCCAAAAATACATAAGAAATACATCATTACACTAGTATTCCTTAGTAAAAGTGATAAAAGAGAGCTAAACATAAACCCCATGAAATAGGCAAAACCTGAGAGGTCCGCGTACATGAGAAATTTCGATTTTTGCAATGTGCTAATTTTGTCTTAATTTAATGTAGAAATCATTAAAAATCGGCCAAAAATACATAAGAAATACACTATTACACTAGTATTCCTTAGTAAAAGTGATAAAGGAGAGCTAAACATAAACCCCATGAAATAGGCAGAACCTGAGAGGTCCGCGTACATGAGAAATTTCGATTGTTGCAATGTGCTAATTTTGTCTTAATTTAATGTAGAAATCATTAAAAATCGGCCAAAAATACATAAGAAATACATCATTACACTAGTATTCCTTAGTAAAAGTGATAAAGGAGAGCTAAACATAAACCACATGAAATAGGCAGAACCTGAGAGGTCCGCGTACATGAGAAATTTCGATTGTTGCAATGTGCTAATTTTGTCTTAATTTAATGTAGAAATCATTAAAAATCGGCCAAAAATACATAAGAAATACATCATTACACTAGTATTCCTTAGTAAAAGTGATAAAAGAGAGCTAAAAATAAACCCCATGAAATAGGCAGAACCTGAGAGGTCCGCGTACATGAGAAATTTCGATTGTTGCAATGTGCTAATTTTGTCTTAATTTAATGTAGAAATCATTAAAAATCGGCCAAAAATACATAAGAAATACATCATTACACTAGTATTCCTTAGTAAAAGTTATGCAGGAGAGCTAAACATAAACCCCATGAAATAGGCAGAACCTGAGAGGTCCGCGTACATGAGAAATTTCGATTGTTGCAATGTGCTAATTTTGTCTTAATTTAATGTAGAAATCATTAAAAATCGGCCAAAAATACATAAGAAATACATCATTACACTAGTATTCCTTAGTAAAAGTGATAAAAGAGAGCTAAACATAAACCCCAGTAAATAGGCAGAACCTGAGAGGTCCGCGTACATGAGAAATTTCGATTGTTGCAATGTGCTAATTTTGTCTTAATTTAATGTAGAAATCATTAAAAATCGGCCAAAAATACATAAGAAATACATCATTACACTAGTATTCCTTAGTAAAAGTGATAAAAGAGAGCGAAACATAAACCCCATGAAATAGGCAGAACCTGAGAGGTCCGCGTACATGAGAAATTTCGATTGTTGCAATGTGCTAATTTTGTCTTAATTTAATGTAGAAATCATTAAAAATCGGCCAAAAATACATAAGAAATACATCATTACACTAGTATTCCTTAGTAAAAGTGATAAAAGAGAGCTAAACATAAACCCCATGAAATAGGCAGAACCTGAGAGGTCCGCGTACATGAGAAATTTCGATTGTTGCAATGTGCTAATTTTGTCTTAATTTAATGTAGAAATCATTAAAAATCGGCCAAAAATACATAAGAAATACATCATTACACTAGTATTCCTTAGTAAAAGTGATAAAAGAGAGCTAAACATAAACCCCATGAAATAGGCAGAACCTGAGAGGTCCGCGTACATGAGAAATTTCGATTGTTGCAATGTGCTAATTTTGTCTTAATTTAATGTAGAAATCATTAAAAATCGGCCAAAAATACATAAGAAATACATCATTACACTAGTATTCCTTAGTAAAAGTTATGCAGGAGAGCTAAACATAAACCACATGAAATAGGCAAAACCTGAGAGGTCCGCGTACATGAGAAATTTCGATTTTTGCAATGTGATAATTTTGTCTTAATTTAATGTAGAAATCATAAAAAATCGGCCAAAAATACATAAGAAATACATCATTACACTAGTATTCCTTAGTAAAAGTTATGCAGGAGAGCTAAACATAAACCACATGAAATAGGCAAAACCTGAGAGGTCCGCGTACATGAGAAATTTCGATTTTTGCAATGTGCTAATTTTGTCTTAATTTAATGTAGAAATCATCAAAAATCGGCCAAAAATACATAAGAAATACATCATTACACTAGTATTCCTTAGTAAAAGTGATTAATGAGAGCTAAACATAAACCCCATAAAATAGGCAAAACCTGAGAGGTCCGCGTACATGAGAAATTTCGATTTTTGCAATGTGCTAATTTTGTCTTAATTTAATGTAGAAATCATAAAAAATCGGCCAAAAATACATAAGAAATACATCATTACACTAGTATTCCTTAGTAAAAGTTATGCAGGAGAGCTAAACATAAACCACATGAAATAGGCAAAACCTGAGAGGTCCGCGTACATGAGAAATTTCGATTTTTGCAATGTGCTAATTTTGTCTTAATTTAATGTAGAAATCATAAAAAATCGGCCAAAAATACATAAGAAATACATCATTACACTAGTATTCCTTAGTAACAGTTATGCAGGAGAGCTAAACATAAACCACATGAAATAGGCAAAACCTGAGAGGTCCGCGTACATGAGAAATTTCGATTTTTGCAATGTGATAATTTTGTCTTAATTTAATGTAGAAATCATAAAAAATCGGCCAAAAATACATAAGAAATACATCATTACACTAGTATTCCTTAGTAAAAGTTATGCAGGAGAGCTAAACATAAACCACATGAAATAGGCAAAACCTGAGAGGTCCGCGTACATGAGAAATTTCGATTTTTGCAATGTGCTAATTTTGTCTTTATTTAATGTAGAAATCATAAAAAATCGGCCAAAAATACATAAGAAATACATCATTACACTAGTATTCCTTAGTAAAAGTTATGCAGGAGAGCTAAACATAAACCACATGAAATAGGCAAAACCTGAGAGGTCCGCGTACATGAGAAATTTCGATTTTTGCAATGCGCTAATTTTGTCTTAATTTAATGTAGAAATCATAAAAAATCGGCCAAAAATACATAAGAAATACATCATTACACTAGTATTCCTTAGTAAAAGTTATGCAGGAGAGCTAAACATAAACCACATGAAATAGGCAAAACCTGAGAGGTCCGCGTACATGAGAAATTTCGATTTTTTCAATGTGATAATTTTGTCTTAATTTAATGTAGAAATCATAAAAAATCGGCCAAAAATACATAAGAAATACATCATTACACTAGTATTCCTTAGTAAAAGTTATGCAGGAGAGCTAAACATAAACCACATGAAATAGGCAAAACCTGAGAGGTCCGCGTACATGAGAAATTTCGATTTTTGCAATGTGATAATTTTGTCTTAATTTAATGTAGAAATCATAAAAAATCGGCCAAAAATACATAAGAAATACATCATTACACTAGTATTCCTTAGTAAAAGTTATGCAGGAGAGCTAAACATAAACCACATGAAATAGGCAAAACCTGAGAGGTCCGCGTACATGAGAAATTTCGATTTTTGCAATGTGCTAATTTTGTCTTAATTTAATGTAGAAATCATAAAAAATCGGCCAAAAATACATAAGAAATACATCATTACACTAGTATTCCTTAGTAAAAGTTTTGCAGGAGAGCTAAACATAAACCACATGAAATAGGCAAAACCTGAGAGGTCCGCGTACATGAGAAATTTCGATTTTTGCAATGTGCTAATTTTGTCTTAATTTAATGTAGAAATCATAAAAAATCGGCCAAAAATACATAAGAAATACATCATTACACTAGTATTCCTTAGTAAAAGTTATGCAGGAGAGCTAAACATAAACCACATGAAATAGGCAAAACCTGAGAGGTCCGCGTACATGAGAAATTTCGATTTTTGCAATGTGCTAATTTTGTCTTAATTTAATGTAGAAATCATAAAAAATCGGCCAAAAATACATAAGAAATACATCATTACACTAGTATTCCTTAGTAAAAGTTGTGCAGGAGAGCTAAACATAAACCACATGAAATAGGCAAAACCTGAGAGGTCCGCGTACATGAGAAATTTCGATTTTTGCAATGTGATAATTTTGTCTTAATTTAATGTAGAAATCATAAAAAATCGGCCAAAAATACATAAGAAATACATCATTACACTAGTATTCCTTAGTAAAAGTTATGCAGGAGAGCTAAACATAAACCACATGAAATAGGCAAAACCTGAGAGGTCCGCGTACATGAGAAATTTCGATTTTTGCAATGTGCTAATTTTGTCTTAATTTAATGTAGAAATCATAAAAAATCGGCCAAAAATACATAAGAAATACATCATTACACTAGTATTCCTTAGTAAAAGTTATGCAGGAGAGCTAAACATAAACCACATGAAATAGGCAAAACCTGAGAGGTCCGCGTACATGAGAAATTTCGATTTTTGCAATGTGCTAATTTTGTCTTAATTTAATGTAGAAATCATTAAAAATCGGCCAAAAATACATAAGAAATACATCATTACACTAGTATTCCTTAGTAAAAGTTATGCAGGAGAGCTAAAAATAAACCACATTAAATAGGCAAAACCTGAGAGGTCCGCGTACATGAGAAATTTCGATTTTTGCAATGTGATAATTTTGTCTTAATTTAATGTAGAAATCATAAAAAATCGGCCAAAAATACATAAGAAATACATCATTACACTAGTATTCCTTAGTAAAAGTTATGCAGGAGAGCTAAACATAAACCACATGAAATAGGCAAAACCTGAGAGGTCCGCGTACATGAGAAATTTCGATTTTTGCAATGTGCTAATTTTGTCTTAATTTAATGTAGAAATCATAAAAAATCGGCCAAAAATACATAAGAAATACATCATTACACTAGTATTCCTTAGTAAAAGTTATGCAGGAGAGCTAAACATAAACCACATGAAATAGGCAAAACCTGAGAGGTCCGCGTACATGAGAAATTTCGATTTTTGCAATGTGCTAATTTTGTCTTAATTTAATGTAGAAATCATAAAAAATCGGCCAAAAATACATAAGAAATACATCATTACACTAGTATTCCTTAGTAAAAGTTATGCAGGAGAGCTAAACATAAACCACATGAAATAGGCAAAACCTGAGAGGTCCGCGTACATGAGAAATTTCGATTTTTGCAATGCGCTAATTTTGTCTTAATTTAATGTAGAAATCATAAAAAATCGGCCAAAAATACATAAGAAATACATCATTACACTAGTATTCCTTAGTAAAAGTTATGCAGGAGAGCTAAACATAAACCACATGAAATAGGCACAACCTGAGATGTCCGCGTACATGAGAAATTTCGATTTTTGCAATGTGCTAATTTTGTCTTAATTTAATGTAGAAATCATAAAAAATCGGCCAAAAATACATAAGAAATACATCATTACACTAGTATTCCTTAGTAAAAGTTATGCAGGAGAGCTAAACATAAACCACATGAAATAGGCAAAACCTGAGAGGTCCGCGTACATGAGAAATTTCGATTTTTGCAATGTGCTAATTTTGTCTTAATTTAATGTAGAAATCATAAAAAATCGGCCAAAAATACATAAGAAATACATCATTACACTAGTATTCCTTAGTAAAAGTTATGCAGGAGAGCTAAACATAAACCACATGAAATAGGCAAAACCTGAGAGGTCCGCGTACATGAGAAATTTCGATTTTTGCAATGTGCTAATTTTGTCTTTATTTAATGTAGAAATCATAAAAAATCGGCCAAAAATACATAAGAAATACATCATTACACTAGTATTCCTTAGTAAAAGTTATGCAGGAGAGCTAAACATAAACCACATGAAATAGGCAAAACCTGAGAGGTCCGCGTACATGAGAAATTTCGATTTTTGCAATGCGCTAATTTTGTCTTAATTTAATGTAGAAATCATAAAAAATCGGCCAAAAATACATAAGAAATACATCATTACACTAGTATTCCTTAGTAAAAGTTATGCAGGAGAGCTAAACATAAACCACATGAAATAGGCAAAACCTGAGAGGTCCGCGTACATGAGAAATTTCGATTTTTTCAATGTGATAATTTTGTCTTAATTTAATGTAGAAATCATAAAAAATCGGCCAAAAATACATAAGAAATACATCATTACACTAGTATTCCTTAGTAAAAGTTATGCAGGAGAGCTAAACATAAACCACATGAAATAGGCAAAACCTGAGAGGTCCGCGTACATGAGAAATTTCGATTTTTGCAATGTGATAATTTTGTCTTAATTTAATGTAGAAATCATAAAAAATCGGCCAAAAATACATAAGAAATACATCATTACACTAGTATTCCTTAGTAAAAGTTATGCAGGAGAGCTAAACATAAACCACATGAAATAGGCAAAACCTGAGAGGTCCGCGTACATGAGAAATTTCGATTTTTGCAATGTGCTAATTTTGTCTTAATTTAATGTAGAAATCATAAAAAATCGGCCAAAAATACATAAGAAATACATCATTACACTAGTATTCCTTAGTAAAAGTTTTGCAGGAGAGCTAAACATAAACCACATGAAATAGGCAAAACCTGAGGGGTCCGCGTACATGAGAAATTTCGATTTTTGCAATGTGCTAATTTTGTCTTAATTTAATGTAGAAATCATAAAAAATCGGCCAAAAATACATAAGAAATACATCATTACACTAGTATTCCTTAGTAAAAGTTATGCAGGAGAGCTAAACATAAACCACATGAAATAGGCAAAACCTGAGAGGTCCGCGTACATGAGAAATTTCGATTTTTGCAATGTGCTAATTTTGTCTTAATTTAATGTAGAAATCATAAAAAATCGGCCAAAAATACATAAGAAATACATCATTACACTAGTATTCCTTAGTAAAAGTTGTGCAGGAGAGCTATACATAAACCACATGAAATAGGCAAAACCTGAGAGGTCCGCTGACATGAGAAATTTCGATTTTTGCAATGTGATAATTTTGTCTTAATTTAATGTAGAAATCATAAAAAATCGGCCAAAAATACATAAGAAATACATCATTACACTAGTATTCCTTAGTAAAAGTTATGCAGGAGAGCTAAACATAAACCACATGAAATAGGCAAAACCTGAGAGGTCCGCGTACATGAGAAATTTCGATTTTTGCAATGTGCTAATTTTGTCTTAATTTAATGTAGAAATCATAAAAATTCGGCCAAAAATACATAAGAAATACATCATTACACTAGTATTCCTTAGTAAAAGTTATGCAGGAGAGCTAAACATAAACCACATGAAATAGGCAAAACCTGAGAGGTCCGCGTACATGAGAAATTTCGATTTTTGCAATGTGCTAATTTTGTCTTAATTTAATGTAGAAATCATAAAAAATCGGCCAAAAATACATAAGAAATACATCATTACACTAGTATTCCTTAGTAAAAGTTGTGCAGGAGAGCTAAACATAAACCACATGAAATAGGCAAAACCTGAGAGGTCCGCGTACATGAGAAATTTCGATTTTTGCAATGTGATAATTTTGTCTTAATTTAATGTAGAAATCATAAAAAATCGGCCAAAAATACATAAGAAATACATCATTACACTAGTATTCCTTAGTAAAAGTTATGCAGGAGAGCTAAACATAAACCACATGAAATAGGCAAAACCTGAGAGGTCCGCGTACATGAGAAATTTCGATTTTTGCAATGTGCTAATTTTGTCTTAATTTAATGTAGAAATCATAAAAAATCGGCCAAAAATACATAAGAAATACATCATTACACTAGTATTCCTTAGTAAAAGTTATGCAGGAGAGCTAAACATAAACCACATGAAATAGGCAAAACCTGAGAGGTCCGCGTACATGAGAAATTTCGATTTTTGCAATGTGCTAATTTTGTCTTAATTTAATGTAGAAATCATTAAAAATCGGCCAAAAATACATAAGAAATACATCATTACACTAGTATTCCTTAGTAAAAGTTTTGCAGGAGAGCTAAACATAAACCACATGAAATAGGCAAAACCTGAGGGGTCCGCGTACATGAGAAATTTCGATTTTTGCAATGTGCTAATTTTGTCTTAATTTAATGTAGAAATCATAAAAAATCGGCCAAAAATACATAAGAAATACATCATTACACTAGTATTCCTTAGTAAAAGTTATGCAGGAGAGCTAAACATAAACCACATGAAATAGGCAAAACCTGAGAGGTCCGCGTACATGAGAAATTTCGATTTTTGCAATGTGCTAATTTTGTCTTAATTTAATGTAGAAATCATAAAAAATCGGCCAAAAATACATAAGAAATACATCATTACACTAGTATTCCTTAGTAAAAGTTGTGCAGGAGAGCTATACATAAACCACATGAAATAGGCAAAACCTGAGAGGTCCGCTGACATGAGAAATTTCGATTTTTGCAATGTGATAATTTTGTCTTAATTTAATGTAGAAATCATAAAAAATCGGCCAAAAATACATAAGAAATACATCATTACACTAGTATTCCTTAGTAAAAGTTATGCAGGAGAGCTAAACATAAACCACATGAAATAGGCAAAACCTGAGAGGTCCGCGTACATGAGAAATTTCGATTTTTGCAATGTGCTAATTTTGTCTTAATTTAATGTAGAAATCATAAAAATTCGGCCAAAAATACATAAGAAATACATCATTACACTAGTATTCCTTAGTAAAAGTTATGCAGGAGAGCTAAACATAAACCACATGAAATAGGCAAAACCTGAGAGGTCCGCGTACATGAGAAATTTCGATTTTTGCAATGTGCTAATTTTGTCTTAATTTAATGTAGAAATCATAAAAAATCGGCCAAAAATACATAAGAAATACATCATTACACTAGTATTCCTTAGTAAAAGTTGTGCAGGAGAGCTAAACATAAACCACATGAAATAGGCAAAACCTGAGAGGTCCGCGTACATGAGAAATTTCGATTTTTGCAATGTGATAATTTTGTCTTAATTTAATGTAGAAATCATAAAAAATCGGCCAAAAATACATAAGAAATACATCATTACACTAGTATTCCTTAGTAAAAGTTATGCAGGAGAGCTAAACATAAACCACATGAAATAGGCAAAACCTGAGAGGTCCGCGTACATGAGAAATTTCGATTTTTGCAATGTGCTAATTTTGTCTTAATTTAATGTAGAAATCATAAAAAATCGGCCAAAAATACATAAGAAATACATCATTACACTAGTATTCCTTAGTAAAAGTTATGCAGGAGAGCTAAACATAAACCACATGAAATAGGCAAAACCTGAGAGGTCCGCGTACATGAGAAATTTCGATTTTTGCAATGTGCTAATTTTGTCTTAATTTAATGTAGAAATCATTAAAAATCGGCCAAAAATACATAAGAAATACATCATTACACTAGTATTCCTTAGTAAAAGTTATGCAGGAGAGCTAAAAATAAACCACATGAAATAGGCAAAACCTGAGAGGTCCGCGTACATGAGAAATTTCGATTTTTGCAATGTGATAATTTTGTCTTAATTTAATGTAGAAATCATAAAAAATCGGCCAAAAATACATAAGAAATACATCATTACACTAGTATTCCTTAGTAAAAGTTATGCAGGAGAGCTAAACATAAACCACATGAAATAGGCAAAACCTGAGAGGTCCGCGTACATGAGAAATTTCGATTTTTGCAATGTGCTAATTTTGTCTTAATTTAATGTAGAAATCATAAAAAATCGGCCAAAAATACATAAGAAATACATCATTACACTAGTATTCCTTAGTAAAAGTTATGCAGGAGAGCTAAACATAAACCACATGAAATAGGCAAAACCTGAGAGGTCCGCGTACATGAGAAATTTCGATTTTTGCAATGTGCTAATTTTGTCTTAATTTAATGTAGAAATCATAAAAAATCGGCCAAAAATACATAAGAAATACATCATTACACTAGTATTCCTTAGTAAAAGTTATGCAGGAGAGCTAAACATAAACCACATGAAATAGGCAAAACCTGAGAGGTCCGCGTACATGAGAAATTTCGATTTTTGCAATGTGCTAATTTTGTCTTAATTTAATGTAGAAATCATAAAAAATCGGCCAAAAATACATAAGAAATACATCATTACACTAGTATTCCTTAGTAAAAGTGATAAAAGAGAGCTAAACATAAACCCATGAAATAGGCAAAACCTGAGAGGTCCGCGTACATGAGAAATTTCGATTGTTGCAATGTGCTAATTTTGTCTTAATTTAATGTAGAAATCATTAAAAATCGGCCAAAAATACATAAGAAATACATCATTACACTAGTATTCCTTAGTAAAAGTGATGACGAAGAGCTAAACATAAACCCCATGAAATAGGCAGAACCTGAGAGGTCCGCGTACATGAGAAATTTTGATTTTTGCAATGTGCTAATTTTGTCTTAATTTAATGTAGAAATCATAAAAAATCGGCCAAAAATACATAAGAAATACATCATTACACTAGTATTCCTTAGTAAAAGTTATGAAGGAGAGCTAAACATAACCCCCATAAAATAGGCAAAACCTGAGAGGTCCGCATACATGAGAAATTTCGATTTTTGCAATGTGCTAATTTTATCTTAATTTAATGTAGAAATCATTAAAAATCGGCCAAAAATACAAAAGAAATACATCATTACACTAGTATTCCTTAGTAAAAGTTATGAAGGAGACCTAACATAAACCCCATAAAACAGGCAAAACCTGAGAGGTCCGCGTACATGAGAAATTTCGATTTTTGCAATGCGCTAATTTTGTCTTAATTTAATGTAGAAATCATAAAAAATCGGCCAAAAATACATAAGAAATACATCATTACACTAGTATTTCTTAGTAAAAGTGATAAAAAAGAGCTAAACATAAACCCCATGAAATAGGCAGAACCTGAGAGGTCCGCGTACATGAGAAATTTCGATTGTTGCAATGTGCTAATTTTGTCTTAATTTAATGTAGAAATCATTAAAAATTGGCCAAAAATACATAAGAAATACATCATTACACTAGTATTCCTTAGTAAAAGTGATTAATGAGAGCTAAACATAAACCCCATAAAATAGGCAAAACCTGAGAGGTCCGCGTACATGAGAAATTTCGATTTTTGCAATGTGCTAATTTTGTCTTAATTTAATGTAGAAATCATTAAAAATCGGCCAAAAATACATAAGAAATACATAATTACACTAGTATTCCTTAGTAAAAGTGATAAAGGAGAGCTAAACATAAACCCCATGAAATAGGCAGAACCTGAGAGGTCCGCGTACATGAGAAATTTCGATTGTTGCAATGTGCTAATTTTGTCTTAATTTAATGTAGAAATCATTAAAAATCGGCCAAAAATACATAAGAAATACATCATTACACTAGTATTCCTTAGTAAAAGTGATAAAGGAGAGCTAAACATAAACCCCATGAAATAGGCAGAACCTGAGAGGTCCGCGTACATGAGAAATTTCGATTGTTGCAATGTGCTAATTTTGTCTTAATTTAATGTAGAAATCATAAAAAATCGGCCAAAAATACATAAGAAATACATCATTACACTAGTATTCCTTAGTAAAAGTTATGAAGGAGAGCTAAACATAACCCCCATAAAATAGGCAAAACCTGAGAGGTTCGCGTACATGAGAAATTTCGATTTTTGCAATGTGCTAATTTTATCTTAATTTAATGGAGAAATCATTAAAAATCGGCCAAAAATACAAAAGAAATACATCATTACACTAGTATTCCTTAGTAAAAGTTATGAAGGAGACCTAACATAAACCCCATAAAACAGGCAAAACCTGAGAGGTCCGCGTACATGAGAAATTTCGATTTTTGCAATGCGCTAATTTTGTCTTAATTTAATGTAGAAATCATAAAAAATCGGCCAAAAATACATAAGAAATACATCATTACACTAGTATTCCTTAGTAAAAGTGATAAAAGAGAGCTAAACATAAACCCCATGAAATAGGCAGAACCTGAGACATGAGAAATACATCATTACACTAGTATTCCTTAGTAAAAGTGATGACGAAGAGCTAAACATAAACCCCATGAAATAGGCAGAACCTGAGAGGTCCGCGTACATGAGAAATTTTGATTTTTGCAATGTGCTAATTTTGTCTTAATTTAATGTAGAAATCATAAAAAATCGGCCAAAAATACATAAGAAATACATCATTACACTAGTATTCCTTAGTAAAAGTTATGAAGGAGAGCTAAACATAACCCCCATAAAATAGGCAAAACCTGAGAGGTCCGCGTACATGAGAAATTTCGATTTTTGCAATGTGCTAATTTTATCTTAATTTAATGTAGAAATCATTAAAAATCGGCCAAAAATACAAAAGAAATACATCATTACACTAGTATTCCTTAGTAAAAGTTATGAAGGAGACCTAACATAAACCCCATAAAACAGGCAAAACCTGAAAGGTCCGCGTACATGAGAAATTTCGATTTTTGCAATGCGCTAATTTTGTCTTAATTTAATGTAGAAATCATAAAAAATCGGCCAAAAATACATAAGAAATACATCATTACACTAGTATTCCTTAGTAAAAGTTATAAAAGAGAGCTAAACATAAACCCCATGAAATAGGCAGAACCTGAGAGGTCCGCGTACATGAGAAATTTCGATTTATAATGTGCTAATTTTGTCTTAATTTAATGTAGAAATCATTAAAAATCGGCCAAAAATACATAAGAAATACATCATTACACTAGTATTCCTTAGTAAAAGTGATAAAAGAGAGCTAAACATAAACCCCATAAAATAGGCAGAACCTGAGAGGTCCGCGTTCATGAGAAATTTCGATTTTTGCAATGTGCTAATTTTGTCTTAATTTAATGTAGAAATCATTAAAAATCGGCCAAAAATACATAAGAAATACATCATTACACTAGTATTCCTTACTAAAGTGATAAAGGAGAGCTAAACATAAACCCCATGAAATAGGCAGAACCTGAGAGGTCCGCGTACATGAGAAATTTCGATTGTTGCAATGTGCTAATTTTGTCTTAATTTAATGTAGAAATCATTAAAAATCGGCCAAAAATACATAAGAAATACATCATTACACTAGTATTCCTTAGTAAAAGTGATAAAAGAGAGCTAAACATAAACCCCATGAAATAGGCAGAACCTGAGAGGTCCGCGTACATGAGAAATTTCGATTTTTGCAATGTGCTAATTTTATCTTAATTTAATGTAGAAATCATAAAAAATCGGCCAAAAATACAAAAGAAATACATCATTACACTAGTATTCCTTAGTAAAAGTTATGAAGGAGACCTAACATAAACCCCATAAAACAGGCAAAACCTGAGAGGTCCGCGTACATGAGAAATTTCGATTTTTGCAATGCGCTAATTTAATCTTAATTTAATGTAGAAATCATTAAAAATCGGCCAAAAATACATAAGAAATACATCATTACACTAGTATTCCTTAGTAAAAGTGATAAAAGAGAGCTAAACATAAACCCCATAAAACAGGCAAAACCTGAGAGGTCCGCGTACATGAGAAATTTCGATTTTTGCAATGTGCTAATTTTGTCTTAATTTAATGTAGAAATCATAAAAAATCGGCCAAAAATACATAAGAAATACATCATTACACTAGTATTCCTTAGTAAAAGTGATAAAAGAGAGCTAAACATAAACCCCATGAAATAGGCAGAACCTGAGATGTCCGCGTACATGAGAAATTTCGATTTTTGCAATGTGCTAATTTTGTCTTAATTTAATGTAGAAATCATAAAAAATCGGCCAAAAATACATAAGAAATACATCATTACACTAGTATTCCTTAGTAAAAGTGATGAAGAAGAGCTAAACATAAACCCCATAAAATAGGCAAAACCTGAGAGGTCCGCGTACATGAGAAATTTCGATTTTTGCAATGTGCTAATTTTGTCTTAATTTAATGTAGAAATCATTAAAAATCGGCCAAAAATACATAAGAAATACATCATTACACTAGTATTCCTTAGTAAAAGTTATGAAGGAGAGCTAAACATAAACCCCATTACATAGGCAAAACCTGAGAGGTCCGCGTACATGAGAAATTTCGATTTTTGCAATGTGCTAATTTTGTCTTAATTTAATGTAGAAATCATTAAAAATCGGCCAAAAATACATAAGAAATACATCATTACACTAGTATTCCTTAGTAAAAGTGATGAAGAAGAGCTAAACATAAACCCCATAAAATAGGCAAAACCTGAGAGGTCCGCGTACATGAGAAACTTCGATTTTTGCAATGTGCTAATTTTGTCTTAATTTAATGTAGAAATCATAAAAAATCGCCCAAAAATACATAAGAAATACATCATTACACTAGTATTCCTTAGTAAAAGTGATGAAAGAAAGCTAAACATAAACCCCATTACATAGGCAAAACCTGAGAGGTCCGCGTACATGAGAAATTTCGATTTTTGCAATGTGCTAATTTTGTCTTAATTTAATGTAGAAATCATTAAAAATCGGCCAAAAATACATAAGAAATACATCATTACACTAGTATTCCTTAGTAAAAGTGATGAAGAAGAGCTAAACATAAACCCCATAAAATAGGCAAAACCTGAGAGGTCCGCGTACATGAGAAACTTCGATTTTTGCAATGTGCTAATTTTGTCTTAATTTAATGTAGAAATCATAAAAAATCGCCCAAAAATACATAAGAAATACATCATTACACTAGTATTCCTTAGTAAAAGTGATAAAAGAGAGCTAAACATAAACCCCATGAAATAGGCAGAACCTGAGAGGTCCGCGTACATGAGAAATTTCGATTTTTGCAATGTGCTAATTTTGTCTTAATTTAATGTAGAAATCATTAAAAATCGGCCAAAAATACATAAGAAATACATCATTACACTAGTATTCCTTAGTAAAAGTGATAAAAGAGAGCTAAACATAAACCCCATAAAATAGGCAAAACCTGAGAGGTCCGCGTACATGAGAAATTTCGATTTTTGCAATGTGCTAATTTTGTCTTAATTTAATGTAGAAATCATTAAAAATCGGCCAAAAATACATAAGAAATACATCATTACACTAGTATTCCTTAGTAAAAGTGATAAAAGAGAGCTAAACATAAACCCCATGAAATAGGCAGAACCTGAGAGGTCCGCGTACATGAGAAATTTCGATTGTTGCAATGTGCTAATTTTGTCTTAATTTAATGTAGAAATCATTAAAAATCGGCCAAAAATACATAAGAAATACATCATTACACTAGTATTCCTTAGTAAAAGTGATAAAAGAGAGCTAAACATAAACCCCATGAAATAGGCAGAACCTGAGAGGTCCGCGTACATGAGAAATTTCGATTTTTGCAATGTGCTAATTTTATCTTAATTTAATGTAGAAATCATAAAAAATCGGCCAAAAATACAAAAGAAATACATCATTACACTTGTATTCCTTAGTAAAAGTTATGAAGGAGACCTAACATACACCACATAAAACAGGCAAAAGCTGAAAGGTCCGCGTACATGAGAAATTTCGATTTTTGCAATGTGCTAATTTTGTCTTAATTTAATGTAGAAATCATTAAAAATCGGCCAAAAATACATAAGAAATACATCATTACACTAGTATTCCTTAGTAAAAGTGATAAAAGAGAGCTAAACATAAACCCCATAAAACAGGCAAAACCTGAGAGGTCCGCGTACATGAGAAATTTCGATTTTTGCAATGTGCTAATTTTGTCTTAATTTAATGTAGAAATCATTAAAAATCGGCCAAAAATACATAAGAAATACATAATTACACTAGTATTCCTTAGTAAAAGTGATAAAGGAGAGCTAAACATAAACCCCATGAAATAGGCAGAACCTGAGAGGTCCGCGTACATGAGAAATTTCGATTGTTGCAATGTGCTAATTTTGTCTTAATTTAATGTAGAAATCATTAAAAATCGGCCAAAAATACATAAGAAATACATCATTACACTAGTATTCCTTAGTAAAAGTGATAAAGGAGAGCTAAACATAAACCCCATGAAATAGGCAGAACCTGAGAGGTCCGCGTACATGAGAAATTTCGATTGTTGCAATGTGCTAATTTTGTCTTAATTTAATGTAGAAATCATTAAAAATCGGCCAAAAATACATAAGAAATACATCATTACACTAGTATTCCTTAGTAAAAGTTATGAAGGAGAGCTAAACATAACCCCCATAAAATAGGCAAAACCTGAGAGGTTCGCGTACATGAGAAATTTCGATTTTTGCAATGTGCTAATTTTATCTTAATTTAATGTAGAAATCATTAAAAATCGGCCAAAAATACAAAAGAAATACATCATTACACTAGTATTCCTTAGTAAAAGTTATGAAGGAGACCTAACATAAACCCCATAAAACAGGCAAAACCTGAGAGGTCCGCGTACATGAGAAATTTCGATTTTTGCAATGCGCTAATTTTGTCTTAATTTAATGTAGAAATCATAAAAAATCGGCCAAAAATACATAAGAAATACATCATTACACTAGTATTCCTTAGTAAAAGTGATAAAAGAGAGCTAAACATAAACCCCATGAAATAGGCAGAACCTGAGACATGAGAAATACATCATTACACTAGTATTCCTTAGTAAAAGTGATGACGAAGAGCTAAACATAAACCCCATGAAATAGGCAGAACCTGAGAGGTCCGCGTACATGAGAAATTTTGATTTTTGCAATGTGCTAATTTTGTCTTAATTTAATGTAGAAATCATTAAAAATCGGCCAAAAATACATAAGAAATACATCATTACACTAGTATTCCTTAGTAAAAGTTATGAAGGAGAGCTAAACATAACCCCCATAAAATAGGCAAAACCTGAGAGGTCCGCGTACATGAGAAATTTCGATTTTTGCAATGTGCTAATTTTATCTTAATTTAATGTAGAAATCATTAAAAATCGGCCAAAAATACAAAAGAAATACATCATTACACTAGTATTCCTTAGTAAAAGTTATGAAGGAGACCTAACATAAACCCCATAAAACAGGCAAAACCTGAAAGGTCCGCGTACATGAGAAATTTCGATTTTTGCAATGCGCTAATTTTGTCTTAATTTAATGTAGAAATCATAAAAAATCGGCCAAAAATACATAAGAAATACATCATTACACTAGTATTCCTTAGTAAAAGTGATAAAAGAGAGCTAAACATAAACCCCATGAAATAGGCAGAACCTGAGAGGTCCGCGTACATGAGAAATTTCGATTTTTGCAATGTGCTAATTTTATCTTAATTTAATGTAGAAATCATAAAAAATCGGCCAAAAATACAAAAGAAATACATCATTACACTAGTATTCCTTAGTAAAAGTTATGAAGGAGACCTAACATAAACCCCATAAAACAGGCAAAACCTGAGAGGTCCGCGTACATGAGAAATTTCGATTTTTGCAATGCGCTAATTTAATCTTAATTTAATGTAGAAATCATTAAAAATCGGCCAAAAATACATAAGAAATACATCATTACACTAGTATTCCTTAGTAAAAGTGATAAAAGAGAGCTAAACATAAACCCCATAAAACAGGCAAAACCTGAGAGGTCCGCGTACATGAGAAATTTCGATTTTTGCAATGTGCTAATTTTGTCTTAATTTAATGTAGAAATCATAAAAAATCGGCCAAAAATACATAAGAAATACATCATTACACTAGTATTCCTTAGTAAAAGTTATGCAGGAGAGCTAAACATAAACCCCATAAAATAGGCAAAACCTGAGAGGTCCGCGTACATGAGAAATTTCGATTTTTGCAATGTGCTAATTTTGTCTTAATTTAATGTAGAAATCATTAAAAATCGGCCAAAAATACATAAGAAATACATCATTACACTAGTATTCCTTAGTAAAAGTGATAAAAGAGAGCTAAACATAAACCCCATGAAATAGGCAAAACCTGAGAGGTCCGTGTACATGAGAAATTTCGATTTTTGCAATGTGCTAATTTTGTCTTAATTTAATGTAGAAATCATTAAAAATCGGCCAAAAATACATAAGAAATACATCATTACACTAGTATTCCTTAGTAAAAGTGATGAAGAAGAGCTAAACATAAACCCCATAAAATAGGCAAAACCTGAGAGGTCCGCGTACATGAGAAATTTCGATTTTTGCAATGTGCTAATTTTGTCTTAATTTAATGTAGAAATCATTAAAAATCGGCCAAAAATACATAAGAAATACATCATTACACTAGTATTCCTTAGTAAAAGTGATAAAAGAGAGCTAAACATAAACCCCATGAAATAGGCAGAACCTGAGATGTCCGCGTACATGAGAAATTTCGATTTTTGCAATGTGCTAATTTTGTCTTAATTTAATGTAGAAATCATAAAAAATCGGCCAAAAATACATAAGAAATACATCATTACACTAGTATTCCTTAGTAAAAGTGATGAAGAAGAGCTAAACATAAACCCCATAAAATAGGCAAAACCTGAGAGGTCCGCGTACATGAGAAATTTCGATTTTTGCAATGTGCTAATTTTGTCTTAATTTAATGTAGAAATCATTAAAAATCGGCCAAAAATACATAAGAAATACATCATTACACTAGTATTCCTTAGTAAAAGTGATAAAAGAGAGCTAAACATAAACCCCATGAAATAGGCAAAACCTGAGAGGTCCGTGTACATGAGAAATTTCGATTTTTGCAATGTGCTAATTTTGTCTTAATTTAATGTAGAAATCATTAAAAATCGGCCAAAAATACATAAGAAATACATCATTACACTAGTATTCCTTAGTAAAAGTTATGAAGGAGAGCTAAACATAAACCCCATAAAACAGGCAAAACCTGAGAGGTTTGCGTACATGAGAAATTTCGATTTTTGCAATGTGCTAATTTTGTCTTAATTTAATGTAGAAATCATTAAAAATCGGCCAAAAATACATAAGAAATACATCATTACACTAGTATTCCTTAGTAAAAGTGATGAAAGAAAGCTAAACATAAACCCCATTACATAGGCAAAACCTGAGAGGTCCGCGTACATGAGAAATTTCGATTTTTGCAATGTGCTAATTTTGTCTTAATTTAATGTAGAAATCATTAAAAATCGGCCAAAAATACATAAGAAATACATCATTACACTAGTATTCCTTAGTAAAAGTGATGAAGAAGAGCTAAACATAAACCCCATAAAATAGGCAAAACCTGAGAGGTCCGCGTACATGAGAAACTTCGATTTTTGCAATGTGCTAATTTTGTCTTAATTTAATGTAGAAATCATAAAAAATCGCCCAAAAATACATAAGAAATACATCATTACACTAGTATTCCTTAGTAAAAGTGATAAAAGAGAGCTAAACATAAACCCCATGAAATAGGCAGAACCTGAGAGGTCCGCGTACATGAGAAATTTCGATTTTTGCAATGTGCTAATTTTGTCTTAATTTAATGTAGAAATCATTAAAAATCGGCCAAAAATACATAAGAAATACATCATTACACTAGTATTCCTTAGTAAAAGTGATAAAAGAGAGCTAAACATAAACCCCATAAAATAGGCAAAACCTGAGAGGTCCGCGTACATGAGAAATTTCGATTTTTGCAATGTGCTAATTTTGTCTTAATTTAATGTAGAAATCATTAAAAATCGGCCAAAAATACATAAGAAATACATCATTACACTAGTATTCCTTAGTAAAAGTGATAAAAGAGAGCTAAACATAAACCCCATGAAATAGGCAGAACCTGAGAGGTCCGCGTACATGAGAAATTTCGATTGTTGCAATGTGCTAATTTTGTCTTAATTTAATGTAGAAATCATTAAAAATCGGCCAAAAATACATAAGAAATACATCATTACACTAGTATTCCTTAGTAAAAGTGATAAAAGAGAGCTAAACATAAACCCCATGAAATAGGCAGAACCTGAGAGGTCCGCGTACATGAGAAATTTCGATTTTTGCAATGTGCTAATTTTATCTTAATTTAATGTAGAAATCATAAAAAATCGGCCAAAAATACAAAAGAAATACATCATTACACTAGTATTCCTTAGTAAAAGTTATGAAGGAGACCTAACATACACCACATAAAACAGGCAAAAGCTGAAAGGTCCGCGTACATGAGAAATTTCGATTTTTGCAATGTGCTAATTTTGTCTTAATTTAATGTAGAAATCATTAAAAATCGGCCAAAAATACATAAGAAATACATAATTACACTAGTATTCCTTAGTAAAAGTGATAAAAGAGAGCTAAACATAAACCCCATAAAACAGGCAAAACCTGAGAGGTCCGCGTACATGAGAAATTTCGATTTTTGAAATGTGCTAATTTTGTCTTAATTTAATGTAGAAATCATAAAAAATCGGCCAAAAATACATAAGAAATACATCATTACACTTGTATTCCTTAGTAAAAGTGATAAAGAGAGCTAAACATAAACCCCATGGAATAGGCAGAACCTGAGAGGTCCGCGTACATGAGAAATTTCGATTTTTGCAATGTGCTAATTTTGTCTTAATTTAATGTAGAAATCATAAAAAATCGGCCAAAAATACATAAGAAATACATCATTACACTAGTATTCCTTAGTAAAAGTGATAAAAGAGAGCTAAACATAAACCCCATGAAATAGGCAAAACCTGAGAGGTCCGCGTACATGAGAAATTTCGATTTTTGCAATGTGCTAATTTTGTCTTAATTTAATGTAGAAATCATTAAAAATCGGCCAAAAATACATAAGAAATACATCATTACACTAGTATTCCTTAGTAAAAGTGATAAAAGAGAGCTAAACATAAACCCCATGAAATAGGCAAAACCTGAGAGGTCCGCGTACATGAGAAATTTCGATTTTTGCAATGTGCTAATTTTGTCTTAATTTAATGTAGAAATCATAAAAAATCGGCCAAAAATACATAAGAAATACATCATTACACTAGTATTCCTTAGTAAAAGTTATGAAGGAGAGCTAAACATAAACCCCATAAAACAGGCAAAACCTGAGAGGTCCGCGTACATGAGAAATTTCGATTTTTGCAATGTGCTAATTTTGTCTTAATTTAATGTAGAAATCATTAAAAATCGGCCAAAAATACATAAGAAATACATCATTACACTAGTATTCCTTAGTAAAAGTGATAAAAGAGAGCTAAACATAAACCCCATGAAATAGGCAAAACCTGAGAGGTCCGCGTACATGAGAAATTTCGATTTTTGCAATGTGCTAATTTTGTCTTAATTTAATGTAGAAATCATAAAAAATCGGCCAAAAATACATAAGAAATACATCATTACACTAGTATTCTTTAGTAAAAGTGATGAAGAAGAGCTAAACATAAACCCCATAAAATAGGCAAAACCTGAGAGGTCCGCGTACATGAGAAATTTCGATTTTTGCAATGTGCTAATTTTGTCTTAATTTAATGTAGAAATCATTAAAAATCGGCCAAAAATACATAAGAAATACATCATTACACTAGTATTCCTTAGTAAAAGTGATAAAAGAGAGCTAAACATAAACCCCATGAAATAGGCAAAACCTGAGAGGTCCGTGTACATGAGAAATTTCGATTTTTGCAATGTGCTAATTTTGTCTTAATTTAATGTAGAAATCATTAAAAATCGGCCAAAAATACATAAGAAATACATCATTACACTAGTATTCCTTAGTAAAAGTTATGAAGAAGAGCTAAACATAAACCCCATAAAACAGGCAAAACCTGAGAGGTCCGCGTACATGAGAAATTTCGATTTTTGCAATGTGCTAATTTTGTCTTAATTTAATGTAGAAATCATTAAAAATCGGCCAAAAATACATAAGAAATACATCATTACACTAGTATTCCTTAGTAAAAGTGATGAAAGAAAGCTAAACATAAACCCCATTACATAGGCAAAACCTGAGAGGTCCGCGTACATGAGAAATTTCGATTTTTGCAATGTGCTAATTTTGTCTTAATTTAATGTAGAAATCATTAAAAATCGGCCAAAAATACATAAGAAATACATCATTACACTAGTATTCCTTAGTAAAAGTGATGAAGAAGAGCTAAACATAAACCCCATAAAATAGGCAAAACCTGAGAGGTCCGCGTACATGAGAAACTTCGATTTTTGCAATGTGCTAATTTTGTCTTAATTTAATGTAGAAATCATAAAAAATCGCCCAAAAATACATAAGAAATACATCATTACACTAGTATTCCTTAGTAAAAGTGATAAAAGAGAGCTAAACATAAACCCCATGAAATAGGCAGAACCTGAGAGGTCCGCGTACATGAGAAATTTCGATTTTTGCAATGTGCTAATTTTGTCTTAATTTAATGTAGAAATCATTAAAAATCGGCCAAAAATACATAAGAAATACATCATTACACTAGTATTCCTTAGTAAAAGTGATAAAAGAGAGCTAAACATAAACCCCATAAAATAGGCAAAACCTGAGAGGTCCGCGTACATGAGAAATTTCGATTTTTGCAATGTGCTAATTTTGTCTTAATTTAATGTAGAAATCATTAAAAATCGGCCAAAAATACATAAGAAATACATCATTACACTAGTATTCCTTAGTAAAAGTGATAAAAGAGAGCTAAACATAAACCCCATGAAATAGGCAGAACCTGAGAGGTCCGCGTACATGAGAAATTTCGATTGTTGCAATGTGCTAATTTTGTCTTAATTTAATGTAGAAATCATTAAAAATCGGCCAAAAATACATAAGAAATACATCATTACACTAGTATTCCTTAGTAAAAGTGATAAAAGAGAGCTAAACATAAACCCCATGAAATAGGCAGAACCTGAGAGGTCCGCGTACATGAGAAATTTCGATTTTTGCAATGTGCTAATTTTATCTTAATTTAATGTAGAAATCATAAAAAATCGGCCAAAAATACAAAAGAAATACATCATTACACTAGTATTCCTTAGTAAAAGTTATGAAGGAGACCTAACATACACCACATAAAACAGGCAAAAGCTGAAAGGTCCGCGTACATGAGAAATTTCGATTTTTGCAATGTGCTAATTTTGTCTTAATTTAATGTAGAAATCATTAAAAATCGGCCAAAAATACATAAGAAATACATCATTACACTAGTATTCCTTAGTAAAAGTGATAAAAGAGAGCTAAACATAACCCCCATAAAACAGGCAAAACCTGAGAGGTCCGCGTACATGAGAAATTTCGATTTTTGAAATGTGCTAATTTTGTCTTAATTTAATGTAGAAATCATAAAAAATCGGCCAAAAATACATAAGAAATACATCATTACACTTGTATTCCTTAGTAAAAGTGATAAAGAGAGCTAAACATAAACCCCATGGAATAGGCAGAACCTGAGAGGTCCGCGTACATGAGAAATTTCGATTTTTGCAATGTGCTAATTTTGTCTTAATTTAATGTAGAAATCATAAAAAATCGGCCAAAAATACATAAGAAATACATCATTACACTAGTATTCCTTAGTAAAAGTGATAAAAGAGAGCTAAACATAAACCACATGAAATAGGCAAAACCTGAGAGGTCCGCGTACATGAGAAATTTCGATTTTTGCAATGTGCTAATTTTGTCTTAATTTAATGTAGAAATCATTAAAAATCGGCCAAAAATACATAAGAAATACATCATTACACTAGTATTCCTTAGTAAAAGTGATAAAAGAGAGCTAAACATAAACCCCATGAAATAGGCAAAACCTGAGAGGTCCGCGTACATGAGAAATTTCGATTTTTGCAATGTGCTAATTTTGTCTTAATTTAATGTAGAAATCATAAAAAATCGGCCAAAAATACATAAGAAATACATCATTACACTAGTATTCCTTAGTAAAAGTTATGAAGGAGAGCTAAACATAAACCCCATAAAACAGGCAAAACCTGAGAGGTCCGCGTACATGAGAAATTTCGATTTTTGCAATGTGCTAATTTTGTCTTAATTTAATGTAGAAATCATTAAAAATCGGCCAAAAATACATAAAAAATACATCATTACACTAGTATTCCTTAGTAAAAGTGATGAAAGAAAGCTAAACATAAACCCCATTAAATAGGCAAAACCTGAGAGGTCCGCGTACATGAGAAATTTCGATTTTTGCAATGTGCTAATTTTGTCTTAATTTAATGTAGAAATCATTAAAAATCGGCCAAAAATACATAAGAAATACATCATTACACTAGTATTCCTTAGTAAATGTGATGAAGAAGAGCTAAACATAAACCCCATAAAATAGGCAAAACCTGAGAGGTCCGCGTACATGAGAAATTTCGATTTTTGCAATGTGCTAATTTTGTCTTAATTTAATGTAGAAATCATTAAAAATCGGCCAAAAATACATAAGAAATACATCATTACACTAATATTCCTTAGTAAAAGTGATTAATGAGAGCTAAACATAAACCCCATAAAATAGGCAAAACCTGAGAGGTCCGCGTACATGAGAAATTTCGATTTTTGCAATGTGCTAATTTTGTCTTAATTTAATGTAGAAATCATTAAAAATCGGCCAAAAATACATAAGAAATACATCATTACACTAGTATTCCTTAGTAAAAGTGATGAAGAAGAGCTAAACATAAACCCCATAAAATAGGCAAAACCTGAGAGGTCCGCCTACATGAGAAATTTCGATTTTTGCAATGTGCTAATTTTGTCTTAATTTAATGTAGAAATCATTAAAAATCGGCCAAAAATACATAAGAAATACATCATTACACTAGTATTCCTTAGTAAAAGTGATTAATGAGAGCTAAACATAAACCACATGAAATAGGCAAAACCTGAGAGGTCCGCGTACATGAGAAATTTCGATTTTTGCAATGTGCTAATTTTGTCTTAATTTAATGTAGAAATCATTAAAAATCGGCCAAAAATACATAAGAAATACATCATTACACTAGTATTCCTTAGTAAAAATGATTAATCAGAGCTAAACATAAACCCCATAAAATAGGCAAAACCTGAGAGGTCCGCGTACATGAGAAATTTCGATTTTTGCAATGTGCTAATTTTGTCTTAATTTAATGTAGAAATCATTAAAAATCGGCCAAAAATACATAAGAAATACATCATTACACTAGTATTCCTTAGTAAAAGTGATGAAGAAGAGCTAAACATAAACCCCATAAAATAGGCAGAACCTGAGAGGTCCGCGTACATGAGAAATTTCGATTTTTGCAATGTGCTAATTTTGTCTTAATTTAATGTAGAAATCATTAAAAATCGGCCAAAAATACATAAGAAATACATCATTACACTAGTATTCCTTAGTAAAAGTGATAAAGAAGAGCTAAACATAAACCCCATAAAATAGGCAAAACCTGAGAGGTCCGCGTACATGAGAAATTTCGATTTTTGCAATGTGCTAATTTTGTCTTAATTTAATGTAGAAATCATTAAAAATCGGCCAAAAATACATAAGAAATACATCATTACACTAGTATTCCTTAGTAAAAGTGATTAATGAGAGCTAAACATAAACCCCATCAAATAGGCAAAACCTGAGAGGTCCGCGTACATGAGAAATTTCGATTTTTGCAATGTGCTAATTTTGTCTTAATTTAATGTAGAAATCATTAAAAATCGGCCAAAAATACATAAGAAATACATCATTACACTAGTATTCCTTAGTAAAAGTGATGAAGAAGAGCTAAACATAAACCCCATAAAATAGGCAAAACCTGAGAGGTCCGCGTACATGAGAAATTTCGATTTTTGCAATGTGCTAATTTTGTCTTAATTTAATGTAGAAATCATTAAAAATCGGCCAAAAATACATAAGAAATAAATCATTACACTAGTATTCCTTAGTAAAAGTTATGAAGAAGAGCTAAACATAAACCCCATAAAATAGGCAAAACCTGAGAGGTCCGCGTACATGAGAAATTTCGATTTTTGCAATGTGCTAATTTTGTCTTAATTTAATGTAGAAATCATTAAAAATCGGCCAAAAATACATAAGAAATACATCATTACACTAGTATTCCTTAGTAAAAGTGATAAAAGAGAGCTAAACATAAACCCCATGAAATAGGCAGAACCTGAGAGGTCCGCGTACATGAGAAATTTCGATTGTTGCAATGTGCTAATTTTGTCTTAATTTAATGTAGAAATCATTAAAAATCGGCCAAAAATACATAAGAAATACATCATTACACTAGTATTCCTTAGTAAAAGTGATAAAAGAGAGCTAAACATAAACCCCATGAAATAGGCAGAACCTGAGAGGTCCGCGTACATGAGAAATTTCGATTGTTGCAATGTGCTAATTTTGTCTTAATTTAATGTAGAAATCATTAAAAATCGGCCAAAAATACATAAGAAATACATCATTACACTAGTATTCCTTAGTAAAAGTGATAAAGGAGAGCTAAACATAAACCCATGAAATAGGCAGAACCTGAGAGGTCCGCATACATGAGAAATTTCGATTGTTGCAATGTGCTATTTTTATCTTAATTTAATGTAGAAATCATTAAAAATCGGCCAAAAATACATAAGAAATACATCATTACACTAGTATTCCTTAGGAAAAGTGATTAATGAGAGCTAAACATAAACCCCATAAAATAGGCAAAACCTGAGAGGTCCGCGTACATGAGAAATTTCGATTTTTGCAATGTGCTAATTTTGTCTTAATTTAATGTAGAAATCATTAAAAATCGGCCAAAAATACATAAGAAATACATCATTACACTAGTATTCCTTAGTAAAAGTGATTAATGAGAGCTAAACATAAACCCCATAAAATAGGCAAAACCTGAGAGGTCCGCGTACATGAGAAATTTCGATTTTTGCAATGTGCTAATTTTGTCTTAATTTAATGTAGAAATCATTAAAAATCGGCCAAAAATACATAAGAAATACATCATTACACTAGTATTCCTTAATAAAAGTGATTAATGAGAGCTAAACATAAACCCCATAAAATAGGCAAAACCTGAGAGGTCCGCGTACATGAGAAATTTCGATTTTTGCAATGTGCTAATTTTGTCTTAATTTAATGTAGAAATCATTAAAAATCGGCCAAAAATACATAAGAAATACATCATTACACTAGTATTCCTTAATAAAAGTGATTAATGAGAGCTAAACATAAACCCCATAAAATAGGCAAAACCTGAGAGGTCCGCGTACATGAGAAATTTCGATTTTTGCAATGTGCTAATTTTGTCTTAATTTAATGTAGAAATCATTAAAAATCGGCCAAAAATACATAACAAATACATCATTACACTAGTATTCCTTAGTAAAAGTGATAAAAGAGAGCTAAACATAAACCCCATGAAATAGGCAGAACCTGAGAGGTCCGCGTACATGAGAAATTTCGATTTTTGCAATGTGCTAATTTTGTCTTAATTTAATGTAGAAATCATTAAAAATCGGCCAAAAATACATAAGAAATACATCATTACACTAGTATTCCTTAGTAAAAGTGATGAAGAAGAGCTAAACATAAACCCCATAAAATAGGCAAAACCTGAGAGGTCCGCGTACATGAGAAATTTCGATTTTTGCAATGTGCTAATTTTGTCTTAATTTAATGTAGAAATCATTAAAAATCGGCCAAAAATACATAAGAAATACATCATTACACTAGTATTCCTTAGTAAAAGTGATGAAGAAGAGCTAAACATAAACCCCATAAAATAGGCAAAACCTTAGAGGTCCGCGTACATGAGAAATTTCGATTTTTGCAATGTGTTAATTTTGTCTTAATTTAATGTAGAAATCATTAAAAATCGGCCAAAAATACATAAGAAATACATCATTACACTAGTATTCCTTAGTAAAAGTGATGAAGAAGAGCTAAACATAAACCCCATAAAATAGGCAAAACCTGAGAGGTCCGCGTACATGAGAAATTTCGATTTTTGCAATGTGCTAATTTTGTCTTAATTTAATGTAGAAATCATTAAAAATCGGCCAAAAATACATAAGAAATACATCATTATACTAGTATTCCTTAGTAAAAGTTATGCAGGAGAGCTAAACATAAACCACATGAAATAGGCAAAACCTGAGAGGTCCGCGTACATGAGAAATTTCGATTTTTGCAATGTGTTAATTTTGTCTTAATTTAATGTAGAAATCATTAAAAATCGGCCAAAAATACATAAGAAATACATCATTACACTAGTATTCCTTAGTAAAAGTGATGAAGAAGAGCTAAACATAACCCCCATAAAATAGGCAAAACCTGAGAGGTCCGCGTACATGAGAAATTTCGATTTTTGCAATGTGTTAATTTTGTCTTAATTTAATGTAGAAATCATTAAAAATCGGCCAAAAATACATAAGAAATACATCATTACACTAGTATTCCTTAGTAAAAGTGATTAATGAGAGCTAAACATAAACCCCATAAAATAGGCAAAACCTGAGAGGTCCGCGTACATGAGAAATTTCGATTTTTGCAATGTGTTAATTTTGTCTTAATTTAATGTAGAAATCATTAAAAATCGGCCAAAAATACATAAGAAATACATCATTACACTAGTATTCCTTAGTAAAAGTTATTAATTAGAGCTAAACATAAACCCCATAAAATAGGCAAAACCTGAGAGGTCCGCGTACATGAGAAATTTCGATTTTTGCAATGTGATAATTTTGTCTTAATTTAATGTAGAAATCATTAAAAATCGGCCAAAAATACATAAGAAATAAATCATTACACTAGTATTCATTAGTAAAAGTGATGAAGAAGAGCTAAACATAAACCCCATAAAATAGGCAAAACCTGAGAGGTCCGCGTACATGAGAAATTTCGATTTTTGCAATGTGCTAATTTTGTCTTAATTTAATGTAGAAATCATTAAAAATCGGCCAAAAATACATAAGAAATACATCATTACACTAGTATTCCTTAGTAAAAGTGATTAATGAGAGCTAAACATAAACCCCTGAAATAGGCAAAACCTGAGAGGTCCGCGTACATGAGAAATTTCGATTTTTGCAATGTGCTAATTTTGTCTTAATTTAATGTAGAAATCATTAAAAATCGGCCAAAAATACATAAGAAATACATCATTACACTAGTATTCCTTAGTAAAAGTGATGAAGAAGAGCTAAACATAAACCCCATAAAATAGGCAAAACCTGAGAGGTCCGCGTACATGAGAAATTTCGATTTTAGCAATGTGCTAATTTTGTCTTAATTTAATGTAGAAATCATTAAAAATCGGCCAAAAATTCATAAGAAATACATCATTACACTAGTATTCCTTAGTAAAAGTGATGAAGGAGAGCTAAACATAAACCCCATAAAATAGGCAAAACCTGAGAGGTCCGCGTACATGAGAAATTTCGATTTTTGCAATGTGCTAATTTTGTCTTAATTTAATGTAGAAATCATTAAAAATCGGCCAAAAATACATAAGAAATACATCATTACACTAGTATTCTTAAGTAAAAGTGATGAAGAAGAGCTAAACATAAACCCCATAAAATAGGCAAAACCTGAGAGGTCCGCGTACATGAGAAATTTCGATTTTTGCAATGTGCTAATTTTGTCTTAATTTAATGTAGAAATCATTAAAAATCGGCCAAAAATACATAAGAAATACATCATTACACTAGTATTCCTTAGTAAAAGTGATTAATGAGAGCTAAACATAAACCCCATAAAATAGGCAAAACCTGAGAGGTCCGCGTACATGAGAAATTTCGATTTTTGCAATGTGCTAATTTTGTCTTAATTTAATGTAGAAATCATTAAAAATCAGCCAAAACTACATAAGAAATACATCATTACACTAGTATTCCTTAGTAAAAGTGATTAATGAGAGCTAAACATAAACCCCATAAAATAGGCAAAACCTGAGAGGTCCGCGTACATGAGAAATTTCGATTTTTGCAATGTGCTAATTTTGTCTTAATTTAATGTAGAAATCATTAAAAATCGGCCAAAAATACATAACAAATACATCATTACACTAGTATTCCTTAGTAAAAGTGATAAAAGAGAGCTAAACATAAACCCCATAAAATAGGCAAAACCTGAGAGGTCCGCGTACATGAGAAATTTCGATTTTTGCAATGTGCTAATTTTGTCTTAATTTAATGTAGAAATCATTAAAAATCGGCCAAAAATACATAAGAAATACATCATTACACTAGTATTCCTTAGTAAAAGTGATGAAGAAGAGCTAAACATAAACCCCATAAAATAGGCAAAACCTGAGAGGTCCGCGTACATGAGAAATTTCGATTTTTGCAATGTGCTAATTTTGTCTTAATTTAATGTAGAAATCATTAAAAATCGGCCAAAAATACATAAGAAATACATCATTACACTAGTATTCCTTAGTAAAAGTGATGAAGAAGAGCTAAACATAAACCCCATAAAATAGGCAAAACCTGAGAGGTCCGCGTACATGAGAAATTTCGATTTTTGCAATGTGCTAATTTTGTCTTAATTTAATGTAGAAATCATTAAAAATCGGCCAAAAATACATAAGAAATACATCATTACACTAGTATTCCTTAGTAAAAGTGATTAATGAGAGCTAAACATAAACCCCTGAAATAGGCAAAACCTGAGAGGTCCGCGTACATGAGAAATTTCGATTTTTGCAATGTGCTAATTTTGTCTTAATTTAATGTAGAAATCATTAAAAATCGGCCAAAAATACATAAGAAATACATCATTACACTAGTATTCCTTAGTAAAAGTGATGAAGAAGAGCTAAACATAAACCCCATAAAATAGGCAAAACCTGAGAGGTCCGCGTACATGAGAAATTTCGATTTTTGCAATGTGCTAATTTTGTCTTAATTTAATGTAGAAATCATTAAAAATCGGCCAAAAATACATAAGAAATACATCATTACACTAGTATTCCTTAGTAAAAGTGATGAAGAAGAGCTAAACATAAACCCCATAAAATAGGCAAAACCTGAGAGGTCCGCGTACATGAGAAATTTCGATTTTTGCAATGTGCTAATTTTGTCTTAATTTAATGTAGAAATCATTAAAAATCGGCCAAAAATACATAAGAAATACATCATTACACTAGTATTCCTTAGTAAAAGTGATGAAGAAGAGCTAAACATAAACCCCATAAAATAGGCAAAACCTGAGAGGTCCGCGTACATGAGAAATTTCGATTTTTGCAATGTGCTAATTTTGTCTTAATTTAATGTAGAAATCATTAAAAATCGGCCAAAAATACATAAGAAATACATCATTACACTAGTATTCTTTAGTAAAAGTGATGAAGAAGAGCTAAACATAAACCCCATAAAATAGGCAAAACCTGAGAGGTCCGCGTACATGAGAAATTTCGATTTTTGCAATGTGCTAATTTTGTCTTAATTTAATGTAGAAATCATTAAAAATCGGCCAAAAATACATAAGAAATACATCATTACACTAGTATTCCTTAGTAAAAGTGATTAATGAGAGCTAAACATAAACCCCTATAAAACAGGCAAAACCTGAGAGGTCCGCGTACATGAGAAATTTCGATTTTTGCAATGTGCTAATTTTGTCTTAATTTAATGTAGAAATCATTAAAAATCGGCCAAAAATACATAAGAAATACATCATTACACTAGTATTCCTTAGTAAAAGTGATAAAAGAGAGCTAAACATAAACCCCATAAAATAGGCAAAACCTGAGAGGTCCGCGTACATGAGAAATTTCGATTTTTGCAATGTGCTAATTTTGTCTTAATTTAATGTAGAAATCATTAAAAATCGGCCAAAAATACATAAGAAATACATCATTACACTAGTATTCCTAAGTAAAAGTGATAAAAGAGACCTAAACCTAAACCCCATAAAATAGGCAAAACCTGAGAGGTCCGCGTACATGAGAAATTTCGATTTTTGCAATGTGCTAATTTTGTCTTAATTTAATGTAGAAATCATTAAAAATCGGCCAAAAATAAATAAGAAATACATCATTACACTAGTATTCCTTAGTAAAAGTGATAAAAGAGAGCTAAACATAAACCCCATAAAATAGGCAAAACCTGAGAGGTCCGCGTACATGAGAAATTTCGATTTTTGCAATGTGCTAATTTTGTCTTAATTTAATGTAGAAATCATTAAAAATCAGCCAAAAATACATAAGAAATACATCATTACACTAGTATTCCTTAGTAAAAGTGATTAATGAGAGCTAAACATAAACCCCATAAAATAGGCAAAACCTGAGAGGTCCGCGTACATGAGAAATTTCGATTTTTGCAATGTGCTAATTTTGTCTTAATTTAATGTAGAAATCATTAAAAATCGGCCAAAAATACATAAGAAATACATCATTACACTAGTATTCCTTAGTAAAAGTGATAAAAGAGAGCTAAACATAAACCCCATAAAATAGGCAAAACCTGAGAGGTCCGCGTACATGAGAAATTTCGATTTTTGCAATGTGCTAATTTTGTCTTAATTTAATGTAGAAATCATTAAAAATCGGCCAAAAATACATAAGAAATACATCATTACACTAGTATTCCTTAGTAAAAGTGATAAAAGAGACCTAAACCTAAACCCCATGAAATAGGCAAAACCTGAGAGGTCCGCGTACATGAGAAATTTCGATTTTTGCAATGTGCTAATTTTGTCTTAATTTAATGTAGAAATCATTAAAAATCGGCCAAAAATACATAAGAAATACATCATTACACTAGTATTCCTTAGTAAAAGTGATAAAAGAGACCTAAACCTAAACCCCATGAAATAGGCAAAACCTGAGAGGTCCGCGTACATGAGAAATTTCGATTTTTGCAATGTCCTAATTTTGTCTTAATTTAATGTAGAAATCATTAAAAATCGGCCAAATATACATAAGAAATACATCATTACACTAGTATTCCTTAGTAAAAGTGATAAAAGAGACCTAAACCTAAACCCCATGAAATAGGCAAAACCTGAGAGGTCCGCGTACATGAGAAATTTTGATTTTTGCAATGTGCTAATTTTGTCTTAATTTAATGTAGAAATCATTAAAAATCGGCCAAAAATACATAAGAAATACATCATTACACTAGTATTCCTTAGTAAAAGTGATAAAAGAGACCTAAACCTAAACCCCATGAAATAGGCAAAACCTGAGAGGTCCGCGTACATGAGAAATTTCGATTTTTGCAATGTGCTAATTTTGTCTTAATTTAATGTAGAAATCATTAAAAATCAGCCAAAAATACATAAGAAATACATCATTACACTAGTATTCCTTAGTAAAAGTGATTAATGAGAGCTAAACATAAACCCCATAAAATAGGCAAAACCTGAGAGGTCCGCGTACATGAGAAATTTCGATTTTTGCAATGTGCTAATTTTGTCTTAATTTAATGTAGAAATCATTAAAAATCGGCCAAAAATACATAAGAAATACATCATTACACTAGTATTCCTTAGTAAAAGTGATAAAAGAGAGCTAAACATAAACCCCATAAAATAGGCAAAACCTGAGAGGTCCGCGTACATGAGAAATTTCGATTTTTGCAATGTGCTAATTTTGTCTTAATTTAATGTAGAAATCATTAAAAATCGGCCAAAATACATAAGAAATACATCATTACACTAGTATTCCTTAGTAAAAGTGATTAATGAGAGCTAAACCTAAACCCCATGAAATAGGCAAAACCTGAGAGGTCCGCGTACATGAGAAATTTCGATTTTTGCAATGTGCTAATTTTGTCTTAATTTAATGTAGAAATCATTAAAAATCGGCCAAAAATACATAAGAAATACATCATTACACTAGTATTCCTTAGTAAAAGTGATAAAAGAGACCTAAACCTAAACCCCATGAAATAGGCAAAACCTGAGAGGTCCGCGTACATGAGAAATTTCGATTTTTGCAATGTCCTAATTTTGTCTTAATTTAATGTAGAAATCATTAAAAATCGGCCAAAAATACATAAGAAATACATCATTACACTAGTATTCCTTAGTAAAAGTGATAAAAGAGACCTAAACCTAAACCCCATGAAATAGGCAAAACTTGAGAGGTCCGCGTACATGAGAAATTTCGATTTTTGCAATGTGCTAATTTTGTCTTAATTTAATGTAGAAATCATTAAAAATCGGCCAAAAATACATAAGAAATACATCATTACACTAGTATTCCTTAGTAAAAGTGATAAAAGAGACCTAAACCTAAACCCCATGAAATAGGCAAAACCTGAGAGGTCCGCGTACATGAGAAATTTCGATTTTTGCAATGTGCTAATTTTGTCTTAATTTAATGTAGAAATCATTAAAAATCGGCCAAAAATACATAAGAAATACATCATTACACTAGTATTCCTTAGTAAAAGTGATAAAAGAGAGCTAAACATAAACCCCATAAAATAGGCAAAACCTGAGAGGTCCGCGTACATGAGAAATTTCGATTTTTGCAATGTGCTAATTTTGTCTTAATTTAATGTAGAAATCATTAAAAATCAGCCAAAAATACATAAGAAATACATCATTACACTAGTATTCCTTAGTAAAAGTGATTAATGAGAGCTAAACATAAACCCCATAAAATAGGCAAAACCTGAGAGGTCCGCGTACATGAGAAATTTCGATTTTTGCAATGTGCTAATTTTGTCTTAATTTAATGTAGAAATCATTAAAAATCGGCCAAAAATACATAAGAAATACATCATTACACTAGTATTCCTTAGTAAAAGTGATAAAAGAGAGCTAAACATAAACCCCATAAAATAGGCAAAACCTGAGAGGTCCGCGTACATGAGAAATTTCGATTTTTGCAATGTGCTAATTTTGTCTTAATTTAATGTAGAAATCATTAAAAATCGGCCATAAATACATAAGAAATACATCATTACACTAGTATTCCTTAGTAAAAGTGATAAAAGAGACCTAACCCTAAACCCCATGAAATAGGCAAAACCTGAGAGGTCCGCGTACATGAGAAATTTCGATTTTTGCAATGTGCTAATTTTGTCTTAATTTAATGTAGAAATCATTAAAAATCGGCCAAAAATACATAAGAAATACATCATTACACTAGTATTCCTTAGTAAAAGTGATAAAAGAGACTTACACCTAAACCCCATGAAATAGGCAAAACCTGAGAGGTCCGCGTACATGAGAAATTTCGATTTTTGCAAT